>NC_060274.1:120332708-120371789 GCF_021613505.1 Equus quagga | reverse complement strand
TATTCATTCATTCCATTCACACCTGGAAGGGATGGGGAAATGAATGCTGCACAAATAAAATTGAAGTTCTGCTGGTGACAGGAGACAAAGAATTAGATTAGATTAATTAGAATTAGAATTAGATTAATGAAGTAGAGACATGTCACAGATAATGTAAATAGTTAAATAAAACTAGTGTAAATTACAGAAATTTCCCATGTTAATTCTCATTAAATCTCTACTGACAAAAACAACCCCCATTTTCTTCCCTCCTTCAAATCCTTTAATAGCCTAGAAGGAGCTTTTCTAACACTGCTCTTCATAATAGTGTGATTACTAATTTTATTATGGTCAAGGTGGACTTCACTAATTGTTAGATAATTAGGTCTTTCCTCCTTGTAATTTTGTTCTCTACTATCTATGAGAATTAATGTTTGACCTTGTGAGTGGTGCTTTTCTGAATCACTGCTACCTGTTGGATACTAGAAGAAAAAAAGTGGCACATTTATGACCACGTTGGTTGAAAAATGAAGAAGGAGAATGGATTTAGTGTCGCCCTGTACCATTCTGCTGGAGACCCCAGAGTAAAGTAAATAACTCAGAATCTTCTCCAAAAGAGATTTTAAATACCACATTAATTTAATGCAGTATGTGTAAAAGGAATAGAAAAGTGAGATATCAAAGCTACATTCCTTGAAAAGAAAGTCAATACCTACTGTTGCTCAATTTAGAGGGATCTTTTTCTGTTTTGTCATCTAGTTAACTCCTGTTCATTCTTAAAATCTCAGCTCACAGCCCAGAAATAAACCCTCGCATATATTGTCAGTTGATTTTCAATGAGTGTTCCAAGACCATTGAATGGAGAAAGGACAATCTTTTCAACAAATGGTACTGAAAAAACTAGATACCTACATGTCAATGACTGAAGTTGGACCCTTCCCTTACACTATATACAAAAATTAATTCAAAATGGATCAGAGACCTAAACTTAAAAAGTTAAAACTATAAAACTCTTAGAAGAAAACATCGGAGAAAATCTTCATGACATTGGATTTACTGATGATTTCATGGAGATGACACCAAAAGCACAGAGACCAAACAAAAGATAGAGAAATTGGACTTCATCAAAATTAAGAACTTTTGTACATCAGAAGGATACTATCGAAAAACCAAAAAGACAACATACAGAATGGGAGAAAATATTTGCATGTTGTGTATCTGTTAAGTGATTAATATCCAGAATATATAAAGAACTCCTAAAACTCAACAACAAGAAAACCAAACAACTCAATTCAAAAATGGGCAAAGGGCTTGAATAGACATTTATCCAAAGAAAATATACAGATTTCCAATAAGCACATAAAAAGATGCTCAACATCATTCATCATTAGGAAAATGCAAATCCAAACCACTATGAGATACTACTTCACACTTACTAGGATGGCTATCATTTAAAAAATGGAAAATAACAAGTGTTGGTGAGGATGAGGGGAAATTTGAACTCTCGTGTATCGCTAGTGGGAGCGTAAAATGGTGCAGCTGCTGTGGGAAACAGTTTGACTGTTTTCTAAAGTTAGGCATAGTAAACCCAGCAATTTCACTCCTGGATATATATCCAAAAGAATTGAAAACATGGACTAGAACAGATATTTGTATACCAATGTTCATAGTAGCATTAATCACAATAGCTAAAAAGTGGGAACAACTCAAATGTCCATCAAGGGATGAATGGATAAACAAAAGCTGATATATACATATAATGGAAAATTATTCAACCAGAAAAAGGAATGACATTTTATAATATGTTACATGGATGGACCTTGAAAACATTATGCTTAGTGAAATATGCTAAATATAGAAGGACAAATATTGTACAATTCTAGTTTTATGAGGTATCTAGAATAGGCAGATTCATAGAGACAGAAAATAGAATAGAGGCTACTGGGGCTGGGGAGGGAGGGAGGGTCATTGTTGGATAGGAACAGAGTTTTTTGGGAGAAGATGAAAAAGTTTTGGGTATAGATAGTGGTTCTTAGCATTGTGAATATATTTAATGCCACTGAATTGTGGTTAAAATGACAAATATTATCATGTATATTTTACCAAAATAAAAAGAACTCAGCTCACAGATTACTGTTTCAGGGAAAGCTTCTGAAATCCTATTATACTCACTCACAGAAGACTGTGCTTTTCCTTTCATCATATTTATCCTACTTTGTAAATGTGTATTTATTTGTGCAGTTTTTGAGGAATGTTTTCTCTTCCCCAGAACTCTGTCCTCCATGAGGATTTCCATGTCATGTTCCCAACAGGGTCTAGCCTATTGAAATAATTTGGTATAAAGTTTTTATTGAATTAATTTTTCTAATATTAAGGAAGGAAACTAAATACAATCTTGAGTACCACATACATTGCAATTATCTACATCTTTTCCAGGCATGCATTTATAGAGTTGACTAATTTTAATAGGTCATTGAAAAATGTAATTTAGCAAGTATGGCATGACTAAGCCACACACAAACACAGATAGAGAAACAAGTCTAATTATTCTATTGTTACATCACATAATTATCCATGATCAAATTATAGATTGTAGAAGGGATAATTATTCCTAATGGTCTCCAAGAACCATCATTTTCTTTAATTTGAATTTGGTAGGAATTGAGTGAGGTGTCTGATTAGGAAGGGGCATGGCAACACATTCTGATTTTAGGTAATTCGCTCTGAAGACTGATAATCAGGATGAGCAGACAGAGTTTCCTACGAGAATCTACATATCTTGTAGCGGGCTTCAAATAAATTAACAGGGAAGAAGGATGGGGTTTTATGTCTAATAATTTGCAATAACTTTTCATGCCATCGCTAATAGTTCAAAGGGCAAACAAAAGAAAAGTGAGGTTTGCTCTCGTTTTTCTTTTCTCATTTGACTAGAAAATTTAAGATTTTAGAACAGCTTCTTTGGTGAATGCTTTCGATTCTGAATACTCAGAAGAATATTGACAAAACTTTATTCTGTAAGCATATTTAAAAAGCAATTCTCCTTCTAGTCAAACATCTTTTCTTTTTTCAGTAGTAATGATAGTGATGGTGAGAATTGTGGATTTAATGCTACTCAAAATGGAGAATTCCTGTAGTTTACATAAATTATATTGAAGTTATTTGACTATGTGTTAAATCTGCTTTGTTAGTCATAAGTGTGTTCTCCAGTTATGTCACTTAGTCTATTTTTCTAAATGGAAACAATTTCACGTTTTTGTAAATAAATGGTTAAGGCCCTTAAGATTGTTTTTGTTGGGCCTCCGACGAGTTTGTGTATGATTATGACGCGTGCCTTCTCTGTGATCTAAGGTTTTTCCATCTGCTAAATGCCATTGAATAATTTCAAAAAAAGGCTGCTAAGAAACTGGTTGGCAGAGAGACAACATTCAAGCATTAGAAGTTAGTATAAGATGATAGAGAATGTTTTTGTGTTTTTCCTCTTAGCAGCTGGTTTGAAAATTCTCTGGGGGGAAAGTTGTTTTGTTTTGTTGTGTTTGGAGGAAATGTGTTAATAAGCAATTGGGGGCAAAGGAGGGGGATTGCGATGCGCATGCTCAGGTCCTGCATGATGCTCCCAAGCTGCCCTCTAAATCCAGTGCTTAAGCCAGGTTGACTGTCACCCCATCCTTTTGGGCTGGGGATGGTAGGCATATGTAAATTTGGATATAGGGGCGTGAGCAAGGCTGAATTGCTTTCCATAATAAAGGGGTGAGTGTTTAGGGGTTTGTGTTTAATTATTTTTTAAATAGCAATTAGATGGAAATTTCAGGATATCAAAGAAAAAAGGGTCAAAGGGAAGCACCCTTTCTTTCTTCTCCATCAAATGTGCTGGTCAGAGGAGGTGCAGCCATCAGCCACAGTACCTCACTTCTGGGGCTTCATGTGGCTCTGGTGGGGGCGGGGCAGGTAATGACAGCAGGAGGTGGTGGTGGCCTCAGAGCTGGATCTCCTCAGGCTCCTGTTCTACCAAAAATAGAGAATGTATCATAGTCATAAACGTCACTCTCCCTGGGGCAGGACCCTTACGTTTGCTTCCCAGAAGTCTTGTGGGAAAGTCCATTAACAATTATTTTTGTCTTATTTGCAATATTCAAGGATAACTTTCTTTCTAATCTACTAATGAAGCAAAAGTGTAAGCAAATAAGATTCCTAAAGAAAGTACTGGTGGATATGGCTCATTTCCCTCCTTACAGACAGGCATGGAGCTTTAACGAAAGGATACAATGTTCCCGAGTTACCTTTCTTTAGATAATGGTCATAATCTCTTAGTACCTCTGTTCCTTTTCCCCTAAAACGTAAAAATCAGCATATAACTTTGCCTGGAGGACCACGCAGAGATTTTCATATGGAAGCTGAGACAGAAGCAGCAGGATCTGGGGAAATAGAAAAGATGCGGTAAAGCTGGAGGGAGAGGATCCAGGGGGTCACGTGACTAGTTCCTCCAGGGCAGGTGGAGAACCGTAGTCACCACGACGAACCACTGAGAACCGTGACCACCACGAGGTCAAGAAGCTTAACAGACAGGTGCACTTTATCTGTGTTTTCTTTTCTTTTTACTGACTTGATATTGATGATTAGAAGGACCTTGGAAGTTCCATTTTTAAAAAGGCAGACTAGAAAAACAACAAATCCTCAGTCTCTGAATTCCTCCTTGGAGAGGTGACTTCCGTCAACCAGGAACACCCATTTAAGACTTTACATGAGCATGAAAGAAAACTTCTACCATGGTTGTGCCATTAGGAAGTTAATGTTACCCTAACTAATACACTTGGTGTATGGAGAAAACAGAGATTGTTCACATGGGTGCAGGAGTCAAAGGATCAGAGAAAACAGTTGGTTATCTGAGTTGTATTAAGAAGCCAGGAGGAACAATGGTTTGAGTGGGACCCATTTGAAACCTAAATGTTAGCGACTCTTCCAGGGCTCCTCCCATAATGCATATGTTTCAGAGAAGGGAGGCAAAGAAAGCATTAAATAACACAAAACGTGGCTGCCTCAGTCCTTGTTTCTCTAGCTGGTCATGAGGTCTAAGATAATCGTCATTGCGACCTTCTTCCACCTCCCATGCCACTTTCCCTCTACTCTCTACTAGCACTTTAGCAGGGCAGAGCTCTTTTTTTTGGTAGGCTGAAGCACACCTCCATTCCAAGAGGAGGTGAGACTGTGGGGTCCTGGCTTCTTTGGGCTCCTGCAGTTTTCATTATCCAGGAATTTTGGACAGTATCTAGGAACATTTCCACTAAGAAGCATCCCAGGGACGTCCCTGGGTTCCAGACATAGTTCTGCTAGTCACTGTTATGCAACAGTCACCAAATTTCCCTTTGGTCATGGGAATCATTCATTCAAGCTAGTATTGTGACCACTTTAAAAAAATATGTCAAAAATATTTAGCTATTATTGCTTAACTTTTCCCTCATGTTTTCCATCTTTTTTTGATATATGTTTGTTTGTGGTCTGTAATCTTCCAGCTTTTCTCCTGAAATTTTCATTTAAGCAATAATTTTTAACTTCTATCAGCTCTCTCTTCTTTTTTTTTTGATGAGGAAGGTTGGCCCTGAGCTAACATCTATGCCAATCTTCCTCTGTTTTGTATGTGAGACATTGCCACAGCAGGACTTGATGAGTGATGTGTAAATCTGTGGCCAGGATCCTAACTTGCAAACCCCTGGCTACAGAAGTGGAGCACATGAACATAATCACTATGCCACTGGGCTGGCCCCAATTTGTTTTGTTTTGTTTTGACTTTATCCTTTTCTTTCTTTCTTTCTTTCTTTTTTGTTGAGGAAGATTAGCCCTGAGTTTACATCTGTGCCAGTCTTCCTCTATTTTGTATGTGGGTCACCACCACAGCATGGTTGATGGGTGGTGTAGGTCCTCACGCAGAATCTGAACACTTCCTGGGTGCTGAAGCTGAGTGTACCAAACCCAACCACTACACCACGGGGCTGGCTGCCTATCCTTTTCTTAACAAGTACAACATATCCTCAAACTTTTCTGAAAAGAAAAAAGAGACATAATTCCATTGAAGTCTTTGTCTTTTCCTTGGATTATCTCTGTTTCCTCTGGAGTCAATATCTGTTTGACTACCTTGGTATTTTCTTTTTATGCTACTATATAAATAAGAATATTTAATGATACCTGTTATAACAAACGGTCTCCCAATTCTTAGGGCCTTAACCCAAAAGAAGTTGTTTTGCTTTGTTTTCTCTTCACATTAAGGCCAAGGCATAACTTCCTGGTCAGGAAGCTCACCTGGCAGCTCTCCCATGAGAGATGACTCAGAGATCCAGGAAAGGTGAGAGAAAGGAGGATTGTATGTGAGAGATTTGGTGTTTGGGCCAAGCCTGGAAGTGGCATATTCTTCTGCTCACATCCCTCTGGTATTCAGAACTGGTCCTTTGGCCCCATCTAGATGCCAAGGGACTGGGAAACATAATTTGCCTGGAATTCCAGGAGGATAATAAAATTGTTGGACAAATCTATAGCATTGTCTTTTCCACCACCGTTTTTTTTTTGTTTTTATTTATTTATTTATTTAGGGAAGATTAGCCCTGAGCTAACATCTGCTGCCAATCCTCCTCTTTTTGCTGAGGAAGACTGGCCCTGAGCTAACATCCATGCTGATTTTCCTCTACTTTATATGTTGGACACCTGTCACAGCATGGCTTGCCAAGTGGTGTCATATCCACACCTGGGATCTGAATCGGCAAACCCTGGGCTGCTGAGAAACGGAACGTGCGCACTTAACTGTTGAGACACCAGGCCTGCCCAGCCACCGCTTCTTTTTAAAAATCAAATGTCTGCTGGTGCTTGGTTGTCCATGTTTATGAATTTTATTTATTTATTTATTTATTTATTGAGGAAGATTAGCCCTAAGCTAACTACTGCCAATCCTCCTCTTTTTGCTGAGGAAGACTGGCCCTGAGCTAACATCTGTGCCCATCTTCCTCTACTTTATACATGGGACGCCTACCCCAGCATGGCTTTTACCAAGCAGTGCCATGTCCACATCTGGGATCCAAACTGGCAAACCCCGGGCCGCAGAGAAGCAGAACGTGTACACTCAAGTGCTGCGCCACCGGGCCGGCCCCATGTTTATGAATTTTAAGAAGTTGGTTATTCCCTGTAACTGACTAGCATTTCCTCTGATAGTAACGGCCTCTTCCCTGCATGAGCAGCCTGCATGCTCTCTGTTTGTGGGTATGGTGTGTAAGATAAGCAAGCTGACAAGCTCTTTTCTGGAAGTCATTGTACCCCTTAGACTAACAGTTTAATTCCTTTGAAAGGTGTTGTTCCAGGTTTGTGTTATAGACATTTTCCTGAAACATATTCATACTTGTGGGGGTCAGGAAGGAGGCTCTGACTCAGCAGCCCTTGAACCTATAGTTCTTCCATCAATTGTCTTGCATTAAGCTCTTTTCTCATGCTGCATCCCTGTGGACTTAAGGAACTCTATAAAATGGCCCGGCCTCACCTGATGCTGTCTCGGTTGCTTGTACTGAGCTCTGGCCCTCTCTGCTCTGATTTATATGACACTTTGGGCATACCCATCTTTGATCTTTCAGAAACTCATGCAATCTTGTTCTGCTAATGTTTTCCATCCAGTATTCAGTAATCACATTAATTTCTTCTATTTTATACTTCTTTACCAAAACTTATATTTCAATAGTTCATTGCTTTTATTTGGAGCGAGGGGAAGGAAATGATTTTCTTCAGTCTATTATCTTGAACTAAAACCTGTATGCTTTTCAATTAGCAACAAATGATTTTTCATGCCAATATTACTATTTTCTGTACTGTTAAATAATCTCCTAAAACAAATTTTGGAATATGAAAAATATTCTATTTCATAGTATACGGTAAATTACCAGTTAACTTCTTCTATTTGAACATTTGGCTTATTTTGGTTATTGTTTTTGAAAATTATAAACAACTCTGCAATGGATATTCTTATACCTGTGGTGTTAAATATCTGATGGTTTTCTTTGATCAAATTCCTTGAGGTGGAATTGCTGACTCAAAGGGTATTTGCTTGACTTCGTATATATATATAGTAAATTGCCCTCCAGAAATACCATACTGTCTTATAAGCCCATCAGCAGTAGGTATTATCACTAAAAAAAGTCTTTACCAACTTATTTATACCAGTAGCACTTACTAACTAGGTACCTTGGTTTCCTCAACTGTAAAATATGGTCTAAGTATTGGAATCTTGTAAAGATTAAATATGTATCTCCTACATGCCTATCACAAACTAAATGTAGAGTAAATTTTGTTTAAAAATGATAAATTATTTAAAAAATGAAAGAACACAGCTGGCTGTCTCTCAGAGTTTTTGTGAGGGTGAAATGAGATGATATATGTAAACATGCACAGAAGTGGTTCTATGTAATATGTACATGTTCTCTCTCCTTTTAATCCAGGCCTCTTGAATGCCAGAGTAATCTAAATCTCAAGTCCCTAGTTAGGACACAGGGACAGCAAGCAGATCATGTGGACAGCATCAGAGCTCGGGGGCAGGTGGTATGATTGACCCGTTACTGAAGAAGATCAGGGACCAACAAAAGATTAACCTTAGGGAATTTACTTCCCCTTGGCCAAGCATTCAGATTTCCTTTTGATTACAGATTTATTTGAGCATCTGCGAGTGAGCAATTTATCCACAAGACTGCCATCATCTCCTCCCTGTGCACCATCCCTGTGGCTAAGTGACTCTCTGCTCGCCCCGCTCCCACTGAGTCGTCACATGAGTATGACCCAGGTACAGAGAGCACACATTTCAGGTTCACTCAAGAGCTTTGATAATAAGTTACAGGAAGGAAGGAGTAGAATTTTGAAAAGAATAAAGAGAAAAGAATTAGCGTAATAAACCTTGTGGGTATTTAAAGGGATAACCACGGCTCTGGAAAGGTTAATATAAAATTATTGGAAAGTTAGGTCTAGAAATTATAGGACAAAGAGAACTTGGGTTGAATTAGTGGAATGATTGTCCAGATGTGCCACTGCTTGACCTTTTCTGTAAATTTAGGATCTTTGGGATGAAAAGCCGGCTGCATGGAGCATTTTACATTAAGAGCCTTATTTTCTTCTTCCTCTTTTCTTCCTTTTCCCTCTGCTTTTCTCATCCCAGAGTATACCCTAGTCCATAAATGAAGCATTGGTTTACATCAGTGTTAAGCTCTAAAACACATTTGATTAGGAAGAAGTGTCGCTAGACCCACTCACACGGTCCTTGTGTCCTGCTTTGTTTCTTTCCTATGTCTGTGCCCTGAAATCAACCCTGAGCGTCTTTCACGAGTTGCCTTATGAAGTAAATGAGCCAGGCGGGTGTCAAAAACAAGGACGTCCTGTTTGAGTTTATAACAGTTAGCTTATGCATTCTTCTGCTGGTAAGAGATTAAATAATCATAGTTGAAACAAACAAACAAGAAACGTTTTGGTTTTTTTCATTTACATAAAAGGAGCCCAGAGTGAGGCAGTCTAGAGCCAATAAAAAGGCTGCAGGGTGGTTTTGGCAAGACGGACGTTCATTTCTCATTCATGCAAAAGTCTGAATGTGAGTAGTTGAGGGCAGTTGTAGAAGCTGCACAATGACCAGGACCTGGAACAACTCCCTGCTTTGCGCTCCCTGGAGTACTAACAGTGCAAGACTTGGGGAAAGGCACCCAGTCAGGTACCAGGAGCAGAGAGAGGAAGGGAGAAGAATGAACACATCACCTTCCTTTTAGGACTTTTAGTGAAGTTGCACATTACACCAGATCTTATAACCCATGGCTAGAACTAAGTCACATTGCTGTGCCTAGCTAAAAGTCAATCTGGAAAAAGTGTATTTTTAATTTCCAAATTTCCGTGCACCTCACTAAATTTAATTTTCATTTATTAGAGTAGAAGAAATGGAGAACCGATACTGGGGAACAATTAACATTTTCTGCCACAAAGGAATAGTTTACTTTGTAGGGAGCGTGGAAAAATAAATTGAGGATATGATAAAGTCAACTGCTTTAAGGAAAACAGAATTTTAACTCCAGGAAAATCAATACAAGTTATACCAGAGAGTTATCTGTAATTATACCTGTATGACTCTGCAGTAAATTATTTATGAAGTCATAATAATATAAACACCATTTTAATTTTTGAGCCTTTAGAGTCAACTTATAGACAAGGTTCAAAATGCTTGATTATGCGGCAGTAGAGTGTAAATGATATCAGCCTTCATTCAGGCAGTATTTTATCTCATTGTGTCTCAGAGGTTACTAACGTATTTATCTGTACTTAGCACTTCTTATGAATGCCACCAATGTCTCACAAGCTACTTGCCTCTACACTTAGTTTCTTTACCCTTTCTTTGCTTTCTTGTCTCTATGACAGATTCTAACCTTCTCAAATAACATGTCATATGCACATTACAAATATCTTTTAATTCCTTCTCTCTTGGTTTTTCATCACATTGAAATTTTTGAAATGTAGGCCAGTTGTCCTGTACCAGCTTCTTTCTTTAATTCTTGTCTTCTTATCCTTTACTTTCCTGGGACTTGAGATATTATTAGGAAGAAACATGGGAGTTCACTTGACCTAGACAAACCTCTGCTATTCGTGAAAATACCACAATAGGGGCTCCATCTTCTTAATGTTTTTTTTTTCGTTCCCTAATTATAGCTTCATTAAAGCCTATAGGTAGTGGCCACACCTAGGGCTTTTATGAAACGTGCAGGCGCCAACTCTGTCTTACTCTCTCAGTGTGTGTGTGTGTGTGTGTGTGTGTGTGTGTGTGTGTGTTTTCCACATGGTGCACAGCCTTCTACTATAGAGCGTGCCTCAGCTGTTTCACCAAGTACGTGAGGGGTGGTTTAGAGGAGAGCTAAAGGAGGGAGACCTTATGGCTGGTATCTTATTGATTACCTTGTCCACCCAGTAGGGGCACCTCACCTCACCTTGCCTCTGCCCACCTTTCAAAATCCTTAGGAAAGGCTGGAGCATTCCTCCTCCAAAGACCACACCCTAGCTGTGCATGAGCTCCTCGCTTACTCTAATTGTTCTTCATTTTGCTTCCACCAAGCATTGGGTCATATTAAATGTAATATTTGTGTCTTTATGAGTAGAGAGATATTACTTTTAAATATACTTCAAACATAGATATTTTCATGACAGGCCTTCACAGACATACTTAGATACTATATTTATTGTTTTTTACCACTGTGATCAAATGAAGTAATGGTATCTTTAGGAGGCCTCTAGATTAAGAAAAAAGTAAAGAAAGGTTCTTTATCAAAGCTGTCGATGAAAATAATCCATAACCAATCTATAAATGAAAATTTGGGTGAGTTTATTCTGAACTGAAATCTGAGGACCATGGCCCAAGGCCTTTCTTCCCGAAGGAAGAAAGGGCACCAAAGAAGGAGGTGTACAGAGTGGTTATATACCCCCAAACAGGACATTTCACATATGATTGAAATGTCCCTCCCACAATAGTCACAAGATTGCCCTGTCGGCACAGCGCTTGATGGACACGGCAGGTAGTGGGTCTGCTATCTCGGAGGGCGTAGCAGGAGACAAGTCTGTTGTGAGCTGGGCCGTCACAGGCGAGCCCAGCAATCAGTTCCTAGCCTAAGGACAGATGCTTAATCCTTAAGGAAATGCCAACGTTGGGAGGGGGAGGGAAGTTGCACCTTTATCTCAAGGGCCTTTGTTCTTGCCATAGGGAATATCTAAAGCAGATATACAATGCATGCTCAACAGCCATGGTCAGGCCCTTTTGGGAAGACAAGGTCAGGCTGAATTAGGTTTACACCAAATGGCTTCCTCATATTCTCCAATATATCCTATTGCTTGCCATTTTTATTTGTCAAAGCGCATATCCCTAGGCCCTATTTGGGTCCTGAGTATACCTTTTACTGACTTCTAGCTGCCTCTTATGCTTCATTAAATCAGCTCATAGTCCTTGGACAATGTGCCTAGAAATCTTATTTTCTCTCCCAGGTGTAACCTTGAAGATATACTTTTTCCTAGCTCCTAAATTCTATGTTGATGCGGGGTCGGTGAGCCCAGGAGTCAAAAGAAAGATTTCTTAGACTCTTAAGATCTGGCAGTAGTGCTCTTTTATTTAGAGAATAGTATGGAATAGCATGGGGACAGGACCCACGGGCAGTCAGAGCTGCTGCTGCTGCCATGGGGACAGGACCCACGGGCAGTCAGAGCTGCTGCATGGTGACAGGACCCATGGGCAGGCAGAACTGCTGCTGGAATGTTGCTGCTGCTGCTTCTGCTGCAAACATGGCTGGAGAGTAAGGCTAAATTTAAGGCATAGGTATGTGAGCCATCTCTTTACAAGACAAAGGAAAGAACATGGAAAAAAGTTAAAATGGTATCAATGCAGGTGGAGTCTGGCCATTGGGGGGTCCCACAACTTTTAGATAAGAATCAAATCGGATTAAGTAAAGGCCAGAAGCCACCACCCTAAATCAGTTACATGAGGTTGCCAGACAGTAATCAACTTAAGTTCTTGCCTTCCCCATTAAGAGTTTCTAGAGATAAGGCCATCCTCCTTCTTCCTGGCACAGAGAGGGAGGCATCTCCACAGATGGAGGTTTCCCTTACAAATGTAAATGTTTCTCATCAAAGGGCAATCAAACTCCAGTCCTTGGAGCCTGCTTCTCATCTGCAGTTTTAAAATTAACCAGCCTAAAATCCTCATCATAAACAAGCATATCAAGGATATCCTTTCTCTAGATTTGTGTGTGCGGTGTTTGCTTTTCTTATTCTATTATAATCAGCTCTTCAGGCAATTTGTTTCTCTGACTATGTTTTTAGAATCTTGTTTTATTTCTAGAATCTTAGAATCTAGAATTGTTCAATGAATAGGCCTATATTTACTTAAGGACATTTTAAAATGAATTTCGTTTAAAGAGATATTATTGGTCATCTAATCCAACCTTCCATCCACTGGTTGTTGGATTGTTGACTCCATGTTCTGGAGGAGGTTGTGAGAGCATTTGCTGATCCTTCTAGTCCAGAGGAGCATGCTGTCTACAACAATGTCTGCTCCATAGTAAATAATAAATGTTTATTACTATTATTATTATTTTTGTACTTAGATTTAACTTACCTTGGATTTTTTTCACTCTTTCTCATATTCCCTGATCCCTTCACAAATTTTTCTTTGAGCATATTTGTCTTTGCCTAGAGGTCCTTAGTTCTAGAGTCAAGCAGGAATTCTGAAATTGTGAATTACTGTGAAATTCCCATTGCCTTTCAAAATTTGAAATTCCTAAGACTGAAATGTATATGCTAACAGAAAACCCAGTTTTGTTGTTGTTTTGTCTGTTCAACACTTCTTGTGAAGAGAAAAATTAAAAAAATATTTCATCTCTTGCCTCTGATCCTAGCTTTTTCTTGTTTCTCTCTCCATGGGGGAAGCAAAACCAACCATTTACCCTGGTATGGCACAATACCATCATTCAGAGCTTTGGAGCCAAACTGCCTGGGTTGGTCTCTTGGCTCAATTACTTACTAATCTTGTGACCAGGGGCAGAATTATCTAACTCATCTGTGCTTCAGCTTTCTTATCTGTGGAGGAGGGGTGTTGATAAAAGTGCCTACAGTGTGGGGTCTTTGTCAGGATAAAGTTGTGAAGTATTTCAACACCAAGAACAGTGCCTGGGGAAGAGTATACACAAACAGATATTAGGGAGAAATGCTGTGCCTCCACACAGCAGCAGTGTGAGTCCCTGCTGTTCCCGCTCTGTGATGAGGACTAATGAGGTGGAGTAGATTAAACACATGAGCTTTGCAGAGCATCAGCATTAGATTGAACCCAGATGTTGCCTGTGTGGTGTGACCTTGGGCAAGTCATTTAGTCTCTCCAAGCCTCAATGCCCTCATTTGTTAAATGGGACAAATACCAACTACCTCTCAGGATTGTGGTGCTTTACTTCAAAGGTGATAATCTATGAAAACAACGAGACTGCACAGGCACCTGGACACAGCACATACTCAGAATATGTTATCTGTTAGAAAAAAGAAATTGCCCATTCTTTATATCTTGTTGGGCTACTGATTTTTAAATTTGTTTTGGGAATTTCTTTGTCACTTATTTTCAATTTGCATATGAGGCTTATTGTTTTTTCATAAGACACTTTCTTTGGTAACTCTTTATTTTCCTGAAATTTGTCCAATTTGCTTCTGTCTCCACTTCCCTCTGTCTCCACTTCCCTTAGTAAGAGATAACTCAATTATAATCTAGTACATAACTTTTAACAGAGCACAGCAGGATTTTAAGTGGAGATCTAAATCAAGCTTTCTCACATCCTCACTGCTCTTAGTAATGTCATCAAGAATAAATATCTCTGACAGGTCAAATAATTGTTGCTATTGATATGACTCGTTATGAGTCTTACATCTGGAAACTTAGGGTGTGTGTATGAGAGAAAGTGTGTGTATGTGTGTGTGTGTGTGAACATTGGGCCTCTCCTCTCTTGAACTTGATTTTTCCACTTTGAGGCACCTTGCTCTGGGCGTGACAGCAACTGGACACCCCAGTTCTCATTATGACTTTCCTCTGAGCGGCTCTCCTTTTTGCCGTCTGCCCAAACGTTTTCATTATCCCAATTAACCACACCCGGAGCTCAGCACGCCACCCTTTCACCCTGTTGGTTCTGACTTGGTTCTTATTAGCCATCCTGTTGGTAGCGCCTAATCTCAGCCCTGTTGTTATTCACATGAAGCAGTTAGTGTCTGCTCTGTTGTACATACTGTTCTCTTTTTTTTCTAATCAACTTTTTTCTAGATTTGCATCCTTGCCCTATCTAGCTCTCCTGTTTCAATACTGCTCCTCCTACTTTTCTCTCCCACTGAGAGCTCTCCAAAATCAACACCCTACAAGGGGCCAAGGTGGGTGGTGATGGGACTGACATACTCAGCGCCATTTCTTTTTTTTTTTTATGGTTATAAGTCCTTTAATATCTCTAAAAATAAGTTTTAAAAATCTTATTTAGAACTCTGTCTTTGCCATATGGTTCCCTGAATCGAAAAAAACATTTTCAATAGATTACTCTGAACTCTTACCAGTGATTTGGGCTTAGTATCAAAGTTTCTACAATTTTTATGGGGAGGAGTTTTATAAATCGACTTTGTACAGAACTGTTTGAACTAAGATATGGCCTTTATTCTGCCATTTCATTGAACGTGTGTTTGTGACACAGTATTTATGATTCAGCAATGTCAAAGCTGGAAATATTTTGTTCCTCACATAGAGTGCTCAACGCCATTTCTACCACCCTTCTTCTGCTCTTCATGATGTGAAGTCTTTGCCTTTCATGTCCACAGCCCTCTTGAAACCTAAGCTTAGCATCCTCTGCTGCCCCATTTTCACATCCAAAGATGATTCCGTGAGTGATTCATGTTCTTTTCTCTAGTGCCCCTCTGGCATTCATTTATGAGCTGTCTATCTCCTGAGTAACTCTCAAGATCTTCCATCTTACGCCACTTAGGCCAAACACAGAACACCTTTATCTTACAAGTTGGTTCTTTCTCAGCACTTTTTCTGTCAGCATTTCCAATCCACAGTCCTCTCCTCCTTTCTCGGATCATTCTCTCATGCCGTTCCTTTCGTTTCTTTCACTTCTTCATCCCCAGCTGGACATCCTGACTTTCTGTCAGTATGAACTACTCTGCACCTTTACGCCATTCTCAATAGGTATTCACTATGTACTGAAGAAAAGAGGATGGAGTTTGAACCTAATGACCTCAATTCACTTAGTTATCTGCTCAAAATAAGTGGGATGAGACCCAGGCTCAGTTGATGGTACTCAATACACATTATACAAATCCATCTACCTCAAAAAATACAAACACTGCAAATCAAACAAAGGCTTTCCTGGCACTTCCCTCACCTACTTTATTTCCCAGAAATAACTATTATTATTATTATCAACCTGTTGTGCGTTTTTCCAGCCCTTTTTCTCTCTCTATATTTGCATTTCTTACAAAGGTGAGCTACATGGGAATGTATAGCAGGCATCCAATTACTACTGGTTGAATGAATGTGTGTATGTATGTATGTGTGTGTGTGAGCATGCTTATTTATATACCTATAAACTGCTTTGCATATGTGTTTGTGAATGTGTTTTGATATAAATCATATTGTGTTATACATA
Source organism: Equus quagga (assembly GCF_021613505.1). Classification (NCBI taxonomy): domain Eukaryota; kingdom Metazoa; phylum Chordata; class Mammalia; order Perissodactyla; family Equidae; genus Equus; species Equus quagga. The sequence continues at coordinate 120,355,620 of NC_060274.1, read as the reverse complement.
TTATTTGGCAGCTTGCTTATTTTACTCAACAGCATATCTTGGGAAAATTCCCGTGAAATATTGCTCTATTTCATTTAATAATACTGCTGCATAGTATTGTATGTTATGGGGTTGTTTGGGTTTTCTTTTGTCCATTCATTTACTGATGGATATTTCTATATTTCCTATATTTTGTCATTAATAAACAATGTTATAACATAAATCCTGGTAAAATTTTCTGCCTATATGTACGTATATTTTCATGGAATGGTTTCTTTGAAGTGAATTGTTGAGCAAAATGTTAGGTGCATTTTTAATAAACACTGCCAAAATGCATTCTGCAAAGACTGTTATAGTTTACATTCCTGCTGTGCATGAGAGTATGTATTTCCCAAAATGCTCCCCAACATCAGATATTATTGATTCTTTTAATTTTGCCAATCTGATGGGTGAAATGGTATTTGCTTTTTTTAAAAAAATTCACATTTCACTGATCGTTAATTAGATTAAGCATCTTTCAATACATTTACTGGCCGCCTTCATTGCAAGTCTATCCTTTATACATTTAAAAAGTTTTTCTCCTATTTCAGAGGGAGAAATTCCCCTCTCTTGGTGCCCAAGAATTAATTTCCTCATGCCTCTCTTGTTTCTCAATTATCTTCTCTCTTTAGCATCTCCAATTTTCCTGTCTTCACAGATCTCTTCCTCTTGGCTTTCAAACATAATCAGATTGCAATTATCTTGGCATAAAAGACTTTACTCAGCTCCTCAGCTCTCCTTCCTTGTTCTCTCCATTTCTGTAGCTATCAAACAAGTGCCCCACCTCTGCTCTCTCACGGCCTCTCATCAGTGATGCCAGTGGTTTTACTGAGTCCTAATTTTACTGACCTTGTTTAAGTCTTTTTAAGTCCAGTTGCCATCTCTTTTTAGTCAGAGTCCTAACACCCAAGGACCATGCCATTTATCTTCTTACCTCTCAACTACCTTCTTTCTGTCTCAACCTTTTTTTCCGTCCCTTGGCAAAAAGTGTGAATTTTCAGTGATTCTTCTTTTTGGACCTCTGCTCTTTTCCTTCACTTATTAATTTGGAGTTCTCATCTGTTCCGAACATTTCAGCTATTATCTCTTGTAAGTGACTCCCAAATCAGCATCACTAGTCCTCACATCTCATTAAAAATGCAGTTTTGGGGCCAGCCAGGTGGCATAGGACTTAAGTTCGCATGCTCCATTTTGGCAACCTGGAGTTTGCCAGTTTGGATCCTGGGTACAGACCTATGCATCGCTTATCAAGCCATGCTGTGGCAGACGTCCCACATATAAAGTAGAGGAAGATGGACATGGATGTTAGCTCAGGGCCAGTCTTCCTCAGCAAAGAGGAGGATTCGCAGTGGATGTTAGCTCAGGGCTAATTTTCCTCAAGAAAAAAAAAATCCAGTCTTTCACTTGTGCCTTCTCCCATCGAACTGGACCACTGGAATGTCAAGATCAGAGCACTAAATTACACTTTTTATCTCCCTCTCTTCCAAACCAATCCTTGTAATTTCACCAATTTTGCAGGTAACAAGAGGGAGAAAATCTTATTTTGTAAGTATCAGAATTCTCCCTAGGTAGAGACTTATTTTGTCTACTAAATACTTGGATGAGTCACTTTTGGTGAAGGAGGATAAGAGAGAGGGTAACGTCAGAAAGGATCAAGCTTATATTAAAAAGGTGATCATGGAATTGCTTTCCAAGTGGAGCTGATCCACTCTTACACTTTTGTTTTCTTGGATGTACTCTTCAAGAGCTGGATGGTCTGGGACAATAATGAGGATGGGAGTGGCTGTGGAAAGAAAGAGGAGGAAAAAGGTAGTTGGCACACAGAATGGAAATTTGGCAAAAGAACAAGCATGTTAAGAAGGATTTTAAGAAGCTTTTCTCTTGGTATAGAATTATAGATTGACAATGTTTATCCTGTAGAACCCTAAAGATGTTGTTCTACTTTCTTCTCATTTGCATTGTTTTCATCAAGAAATCCTCTCTCCTCCTTATCTTCTTTCACTGTACAAAATACGTCTTTATTCTCTGGCTGCTTTTAAGATCTAACAATAGTTTTGAGCAATTTGACTGTGATATTCTTTGGTGTGTGTGTATGTGTGTTTCTGGTGCTTGGGTTTTGTCCAGCTTCTTGGATCTGGTTGTAGAGTTTTATCAAATTTGGAAATTTTCAGTCATGATTTCTTCTAATTATTTTCTTTCTTCCCATCTCTATCCTCGTCTTTTGGGCCTCCAATTACAAGTATTTTAGGCCACTTGAAGTTGTCTTATAACACACTGATGGTCTGTTCACCTTTCAAAAATTCTTCTTCTCTTTTTATTTCATTTTGGTTTGTTTTTAATGCTATGCCCTCAAGTTCAATAATATTTTCTTCCACCTTTTCTAATCTGCCGCTAATCCCATACAGTGTATTTTTTTTTTTTTAATCTCAGACATTGTAGGTTGCCTCTCTAGAAATTTGATTTGGGACTTTTAAAAAATATATCTCTATGTCTTTACTTAACATCTTGAATGTTTCCTCTAGCTTTTTGAACATATAGGAGACAATTATAATAACCATTTTAATATTTCTTTACCTGTCTTCTAGTTCTAGTACCTGTATCAATTCTAGGTTAGTTTTGATTGTTTCATTTTTCTCCTCGTTATGAATTGTATTTCTCTGCTTCTTTGCATGCCTGGTAATTTTTATTGCATGCTAACATTGAATTTCACTTCCGTGTTGGAATTTATATATTCCTATACATATTCTTGGTCTGTTTTAGAACTCAGTTAAGTTCCTTGGAAACAATCTGATCCTTTTGTGTCTGGCTTTAAATATTTGTTATATGGAAACAGAGCAGCATTTCCTCTAAGGATAATTATTCCCCACTCCTGAGTCAAAACGCGTCTGAGTTCTCTACTCAATGTCCCATGAATTTTAACGTTTTCTAGTCTGGCTGGTGAGAATATGCACTATTCCTGGCCCTATGTGAAATCCAGTTACTCTTCCCTTCAATTCTTTTGGGTGGTTCTTTCCAGTCTCAGTTTCCTCACATCCGTGTTCAGATCAGTACTCTGCTAAACAATAAAGATCTGAAGGTCTCTGACAGTCTCCCTTTGGGCAGCTCTCTCCTCTCTCATACTCTGTCCTATGAACTCTACCTTCCTTATTTTCTCTGGACTCTAGGTGCTGTGTCCTTAACTCAGAGAGTTTGCAGGTCTCCCCTTAGGTTTCCCCTCTGTGTGCCACAGCCTGGAAGTTCTCTCAAGGGAGCAAGTTGGGCAATTATAAAGCTCAGCTGATTTTTCCTGTCCTTCCTTGTCGGATGTCTAATGTTTGACAACTATTGTTTTATGTATTTTGTCCCTTACTTCATTTTGGCTGGAAGGAGATCAGTTATTTTTAAAGAGATTTTAAAAAATAAAACAAAATGTTGCTTTTATATTTATCATATATTTACTATTGATAGGCCATCAGCAGCATTCTGTAGCTGGCTTGTAGCAGCTCATGAAACCCAATTGCTAAATTTCAGAAATTTTGTGAGCTAGTTGCTAATCTGTTGATAGCTCAAATTTGACCATGTAGGAATATTTATATTCATGAAATTGGTGACTGCTATAAATCCAAGCTTTTCTTTTTCCTTTTTTTATCCCCCCTAGACAGCTGGCTTGCCAACTCCATCTGGACTTTGTTTTTCATTTTGCCTAAAAGATATCCTTTAACATTTCTTAGAGTGTGTGTCTCCTGGTGATGAATTATTTTAGTTTTTGCAACATTTCTGAAAGATATTTTCACTGGATATAGAATTCTTGGTTGATAGTTTTTTATTTTCCTGTCAATACTTTAAAGGCATTTCTCCACACAATGCAGCCTTTGCCTGCATTGTGTCTGATGAGAAGACTGCTGTCATTCTCAACTTTGTTCCTTTGTGCATAGTTTGACTTTTATTCTCTGGCTGTTTTAAAGACTTGTCTTTATCATTGTGTTAAGCAATCTGATGATAATTTATCTCATTAAAGTGTTCTTCCTGTACATGTGCTTGGAGTTCATTGAGCTCCTTGGATCTGTGCCTTCCTAGTTTTCATCAAATTTGGAAATGTTTCACTATTAGTTATTCATTTTTTTGTCCAATTTTATGGAACTCTCCATGTTAGACTGTTTAATGTCCTACAACTCACTGATATTTTATTTTATTTTTTTAGTCTTTTACTGTCTGTTTTCATCTTGGATGAGTTCTATTGCTTTGTCTTTAAATTCATCTGCAGCTAATTAAGTTAAATTAAATTAATCTGCAGCTAATTTCATCCAATGTATTTTCCACCATATTCATTGTATTTTTCAGCAGTAGAAGTTTTATTTAAGTCTTCCTCATATGTTTCATGTTTCTTCTTAACATAGATATATTCTCCTCCACCCTGTTGAGCATGCGGAATAGATACCATAGGTCTTTTTATACCCTTATCTACTAATTCCATCATCTGTATCATTTCTGGATCTGTTTCTATGAGTAATTTTCTCCTCTTTATGGACCATATTTTCCTGTTTCTTTGCATATCTGATTTTTTTTAATAGGATGTCAGGTATTTGAATTTTATGTTTCTAGGTGCTGGAGTATTTGTATCCCTTTAGTAAATTCTGGACTTTGTTTTGTGACACAGTAAAATTCTATGGAAATGATTTGATATTTCCAAGCTTTGCTTTGATGCTTTGTAAGTTGTGTCTAGAATAGCCTTTACTCTAAAGCTAATTTGTCTGCACTGCTGAGGCAATACTCTTCTGAAGATTCTTCTCAATGTCCTCTATGTTAGGAGGTCTCTCCACTAGTAGAAACACCATCTATTCCAAGCCCTATGTGAGCTCTGGGGTGGCTCTGCCTTTTCCTTTCTAGTGGTCTTTCCCTGCCTAAAGGTAGTTTCCTCACATGCACGTACCTATCAAAACAGCTGAAGGATCCGGCCCGCCCAGTGGTGCAGCAGTTAAGTTCGCATGTTCTGCTTCCATGGCCTGGGGTTTGTGAGTTCGGATCCGGGTGATGACCTAGCACTACTTGTCAAGCCATGCTGTGGCAGGCCTCCCACATATAAAGTGGAAGAAGATGGGCACGGATATTAGCTCAGGGCCAGTCTTCTTCAGGAAAGAGAGGAGGATTGGCAGCAGATATTAGCTTAGGGATAATCTTCCTCAAAAAAAAAAAAAAAAAGAAGCTATTTAAAACAGCTAAAGGATCACAGAGAGCCCTCTGCAGATTCAGGAGCTCTTTTTCTTTGCAGCTTTCTTCTCCTTGGTATTCTGTCCTGGAATTTTAGCCACTTTGGCCTCTTTGAACTCTGAACTCTTGTCCCCAGCTGAGAGAGACAGCCACACTCTATTTTCCTACCTGAAAAACCTCCCAAGGCAGTAACCTAGGGCTATCACATGGTCCCTTCATTGGTTTCACTTCCTCTCAGGGATCACTGTCTTGTGCCACCTATTGGCCAATGTCTAAAAACCATTGTTTCATATATTTTGTACATTTTAGTTATTTTGGATTAGAGGGTAAATCCAATCCCTGTTCCTCTATCATAGAATTCCCCCCATGCATTGATATTTAAGCTTTAGGGAATTTTACTGTAACCTATCTTCATGCCTTAGCTTCCATTTCCCCTAATCTTCCGACTACTCTTCACGTTTTGCCACTGTCCCTTTGCTCACCCCAATCCTCCTTTCTTACTTTTTGCTATCTCATTTTCATCAGCCTAAAACTCTGTGCCACCTCGCAGTTTGTGTCTTACATGAAAGTTACACTGTGTGCCATAACTGGAAGTAATCTCTTTTGTGACCGAACTGTTTTAGCCTTATCCTGCTTAGAGTTTGCTAGGCTTCTTGGATCTGTAGGTTGATATTATCAAATCTGGAACATTTTGGCTATTTTGAAAACATTTTTTCTGCCACCTCATCTCTCCTCTATGTCAAAGACTCCAGTTGTAGGTATGTTAGGCTGCTTGATACTATCCGAGAGGTCACTGAGGCTCTTTTTATTTATTTTTTGTTCAGCCTTTTCCCTATCCCTTCCTTTGTTTTGATAGTTTCTATTGTCCTGGTTTCATGTTTGCTTTTCTCCCACAAGTCTAATCCAATGTTAAACTTATCCAGCGAATTTTTCATTTCAGATATTTTAGTTTTCAGTTCTATAAGTTCTATTTAGTTCTTTTTAAAGTTTCTATTTCTCTCCTCATTCTGTTATGTTTTTCTTTACATCTTTGAACATAGTTAGAACAGCTGTTTTAATGTCTCATTCTTCTAATTTGTCATCTCTGTCACTTCTGGGTCAATTTCTATTGACTGATATTACTGCTGAGTATGGTCACATTTTCTAGGTTCCTGGTATATCTAGTACTTTTTGACTGGTTGCTCAACATTATGAATGTTACTTTTTTCATTGTTGTTAACTGGATCTTGTTTTCTTCTTTCAAATAGTGCAGAGCTTTATCCTAGTAAGCTGTTAATTTACTTGCAGATCAGCTTGACTGCTTGTTCTTTTCAAGGGTTGTTCTAAGCTCTGTTAAGGCTAATGTGGAGTAGCCTTATTCCAGGACTAGTTGAGCCCTACTCTCTGGGTGCTCTGAGGTCTCTACTAAATGCCCCAGGTGTTCAACAGAGTCTATTCTGGTTGGACAGACCTTGGACATCTCTCAGCCTTGTGCAAGCTCTAGGAATTGTTCACCAGGTAGTTCAACAGTAGTTTTTAATTCCTCAGTAGCTATTCTTTACTTGGCCTTGTGGAGTTTCACCCTATGCATACACAGCTTAATATTCAACCGAAGACTCAAGAAGATCTGTGTGCAGATTTCTGAGGCTCTTTCCTTCCTCTCTGAACTGTCTCCTCAGCTTAGTAAGATTTCAACCATGCCATGCTCTGCCTGAGTTCTTTCTCCCTGCAAAGCAGCCCAGAGTGTGCCAGGCAGAAAACTAGAATAATTTTAGAGCTCACTTCATCACACAGGGAGAAGACTATGTGATGATGAAGGCAGAGATTGAGAGTTATGTAGCTACAAACCACGGAATGCTAAAGATTGCCAGCAAATCACCAGAAGCTAGGAACAGGCAAGAAAGGATTCCCCTCCAGGTTTCAGAGGGAGCATGGCCTTTCTGTCACCTTCATTTTAGACTTCTAGACTCCAGATCTGTGAGACAATAAATTCCTGTTGTTCTAAGCTACCCAGTTTTCGGTACTTTGTTACAGCAGCTTAAGGAAGCTAATACAGAGGACTAGTAGGATACCAGTTTCTCTATCACTAGCTGGAGGCAGAAGTGCCAAACTCTTAGCATTTGCTATCTGAATGACCTTTTCATCTCTTACCTTCCTCAATAGGTAGTAAGTTATTGCAAGGCAAGTATCATGTCTTATTTATTTTTGTGTTTTCCACAACACCTATTTAACCTTGAATTTAACTTACATGTAAGTTGGATATGAAATTCATGGCTTCAAATATAGATGAGTAAAATAATTTTACTTTCTAGAACTAAAATTATTTTGTATATAAGTCCTCGTTCCAGTGGGGTAGACATGGTTAATTCAGGGGTTTCTCAGACAGTTCATGCTTTTCCTCTTATCCTTTTCTTCCTGGTGGTGTCTAAGTTCTGGGGAGTTTGCGAAGTATCAAGGCACTGTGGGGGAGGGTACTTGATCTTTGGTCATTGTTTATTTTTTCTTCAGAATTCTCCTTCATACTGGTTTTCAGCATCTGTCCCCACTGATATTTGCTGCCTCCCTGAATTGTCTGTCTGTCCTTCAGTCCCTGTTGATCCATGTAGGATGCTCTGTGCCTTCCATGTCTCAACCAGGAGGCCTCTTCAGGCCTGATGGCTTCTCTCAGTTCATCTGTTTTCACATGAATAAGAAAATAGCTACTCCTGATCTATCCTGAGTTCCTTGGGGATTCTAGACTACCTCAGGTCCATCTGTCAAGAAATATTCTAGAGCCATGCATTAGTTTTCCATTGCTGCTAAAATAAATTACTACAAAGTTAGGGCTTAAGACAACACATTTATTTAGACAACATATTTATTGTCTTAGAGTTCTGAGGTTCAGAGGTTTGACACAGGTCATTGGGATAAAATCAGGGTGCCAGCTGGGCTGTGTTCCTTTCTGGAGGTTCTAGGAGAAAAACATTTCCTTGCCTTTTGCAGCTTAGAGAGCCCATCTGCATTCCTTGGTTCATGGCCCCGTTCTGTCTTCAAAGCCAGAAACATAGCATCTTTCTTACTCTGCTTCTATTGCACAGATGTGCATCTCTCTGCCTCTCTTCCGTTTTTCTCTTCCCTGTTCAAGGGCTCCTGTGATTCTTTTGGGCATACCTGGATAATCCAGTATTATCTCCTTATTTTAAAGTAAGCTGATTAGAAACCTTCATTCCATCCTCACTCTTAATTCCTTTTTGCTTTGTAACCCAATATATTCACAGGTTCTGGGTATTAGGATTCGACATCTTTGGGGACATTATTCTGCTTACCACAGCCATTTCTACTTACTTGTCTCTGATGTGACATGTAGGGATCCAGGACTTTGTTCTCCTCACCCTGGAAATTAGCACAATGCTCCCCTGCCCTCAGAAATTTAGAGCTTCTGATTCTGCCCTCTCTCTCTCTCATCTCATTCCCTGATCAGGATGTAGCCAGGTAGAGGGCAGGACACAGAGGGCAGAGATCAGGGAAATTCAAGAACATCTCCTTGGCTGACTCTCCTCCCTTTCCATTGGCCCAGGTAATTTTTAACTCTTCTGTAGAGGAAAAAATAGACCCTGCAAGTATCTTCTAAATCTATTGTTTAGGGATAGATTTCAGTTTTAAAACTAAAAAGAGAAGAGTTGAATTTATTGCCATCCTTTTAATGTATAAAACTTTATCCTGTCAGTAGTGGTTCATTAAGAATCTAGTGTGGAGGGAGAAACCCACCGTGGTAACAACAGGATTTGAGGGGAAGCTTGCTAGAGAGGCAGATACCAACCTAAGAAGCTGCCCAGCAGAAGGGTAAGGAGACAGCAGAGCATAGTTCAAGCCAGTCTTCAATTCAGCTTGTGTGGTTGACATAGCCTCACCTGGGCCAGAGGTAAGCCTGGGCTCTTGCCTCTTGGAGATCTGCTGCCACAGAGTAGAGGATCATATCCTCAACCGCTTTTCAAATATGAATGAATTGAATGAATAAGCAATATTGCGGATGGGGATGGAGAATGAGGAGATATTTTTCTAAGGCATCAGCCATATGGAAGGAGCTCCAAGCTACTGAGTTGTGACAATGATCAGGGAGTCAGGAGCCAGCTGGCTACTCTGATCTGACTGATATGTCTCTTCACCCTCCAATCTGCTATGCCATCTCTAGGGAGGAAGATTGCGTTGGACTCTACGTTTGGTGATGACACTGAGCCAATGCAGCTGATGAGTGACATCAGCTCTCATGGGCTATGCAGGACCCACACAGCCTTTGCTGGTGTGAAAGCCTGCCAGCCAAAAGAAAGCATGACATGACATGGTCCCAAGAAGAGGAAGAACAATTCCGTTCTCCCTGTATCTGCTGCCACCCTCTGTCCACCTTCCCTCCATCCACATCCCCACTCAAGACTAACTCAATAGAAATTCCAGGCGCAAAGACGAAGGAAGACAGAAAGGGAAAGAAAAGGAGAAAAGAGGCTGTGTGTGTGCCTGTGGGCACATATCTGTCTTGGGCTCACTCCCTTCAATCCTGACATGCATAGATATATATTGAGTCCTGTTAGCAGATTTATAAAAACTATGATTGAACAACTGTAAAACATCATTGGCTTCTTTAGTTGGCTATTGCTATTTTTCATCATACGTTCTAAATGTTCATGGAATGCACGCTATGCTTACCACGTGATTTATCATCATTTAAATAAATATTATAAGAGGATTCATTAAATTTGGAAAGGATAAAAAAAAATACTCTCCCACAAATATAGTGCGTTCAAATACAAACAAAAAAAGTGTACTGCAGCTGAAACTCTGTTATAAGCCAGGAACTCCAACATTAGCTTTGAATTATGTTACCGCAGCATCAGCAACAAAAACAAATATATTACATCACTAGGCCCTGATGAAATGACAACATGTCACAAATGCCTGATTTGCTTCAGGCTCATTCTCCCTGTTAGGCCATGTCTACTGCTCCCTTTCCCAGGTATTCACCTTAAACCTCTACCGCATCCGACCACAATTGAATAATTGTTTTGAAAATGAATCCTTCACAGGACAGAGCATGACAAAGGCAGAGAGAAGGGGAGGTTCCAAAGAACACGTTGACTGTCCTCTAGGCATCTTGGGGTCCTGTGTCTTGTTTCAAAAGAATGAGGTTATACCAGCTGTGTAGCAGATTCTCATCCTTAGCTATTATGAATCAATGGCTTGGCAATGCTTCTTGTGTCTCTGTCATCTCCTCAGCCCCATCCTCCACCCCAACCCATTGTAAATCTTCCACTCTTTGCTGCAGGCACAGGCTTTTCCTGAAGTCCAAAAAACAGCCAACACTCAGTGTACCAAGCAAAAGATATCTTTCAATGCTCATTTGTAGGTATTACAATCCTTCTTTTAATTTTAAAGTTGAGAAAATTGAGGATCAGAGTTTGTTGAGGCTTCCTAAACCAGCAAGAAGCAGAGCTGTGATCAGAACCCAAATCTATTTGATTCCAAGCCCTCATGATGTTCTCTCTACCTCCTGTTGCATTTAGAGGATAAATTAGATCTGGTGAGGCCACTAGTGGCACATGGAACACAGAGTCCAACTTTGATGAGTTCAGGAGTTGATTCCGCCTGTCCAGGTCTCAGATCCTGTCTGCCAGGATAAAGAGGATGCAGATCCCTTGGTTGGCTGTCAAAGCAGCTTCTTTCCCTCAGAGCTGAGCTTTTACACTTTGAATACCCTGAAGACCTAAATCTCTTGAGCCTTGATCTGCTTTTATTGCCTTTCTGGCTACACAGGTGACATGTCCCATAGCTAGTTTCCAGCTTCAGATAGACTGAAATCTCTTTTCATCATTTTGCCTGTATCACAGTTTCCCTGATGGTTACAGAGACTCTTGACGGTCTCCTGGGGGAGCCAGAGAGTCATCTCTTGTTTACAGGTTAATAATGTCATTAAATATATTTGCATACCAGGACATCAGCAGGATTTCAATAAAGATAACTAGTGCAGGGTAAAGCTGGTTCCCAGGGAGGATGGGGTGATTCATCACACACTTAAAAGAGAAGACCAGCCTCCCCAGCTTAAGGGGAAATGATTGCTCTACTTCTTGGCAGCAGGTCTCCAAGAGGGAGGGGCCTGGCCACCTCTCTGGCCCAGATGAGGTGTCAGCCTCACTAGCTGAACTGAAGGCTGGCTTGAACAATGCTCTGCAGTCTCCTTGCCCTGCTTCTGGGCCCTCTCTTGGGTAGGTCCTCCTCTGAAGTCCTCATCCTCACCCCAAGCATATGAATCCAGAGCCTTGGCTATTGGTTTTATACCTTCTTTCAGCAGTCTGGAATGAATGTGTGATTGTGATCTTAGTGGACAGTGTGCTGAGTCTTGTTTTCTTCTGTCCCCTGGGAAGTTTGCTCTTTTGGTCCCCTCTTGCCCAGTAACCCTCTTCACCCTTGGCCCTGCTCATCTACTCCTTGTGATTAATCCCATATGCCTGAGCCACAGAAGGGCTTGAGCCTCTGAAGGGATGGAAGGCAAGCTGGGCCGCGGTTCTTCCTCTCTAAATGGCCTTTTACACTTCCCACAGGTGTCAGAACTCAGACCATCCATCAGTGGCCACCTACCAGGGTACAGCTTGTGGGCAGCCCACTCTCCCTGGAGTGCACCGTGAAGGGAACATCTAACCCCAACCTATACTGGTACCGGCAGGCTGCAGGGGGGACCCTCCAGCTGCTCTTCTACTCCTATGGTGCTGATGAGATACACTCTGAGGCACCTCAGAACTTCAAAGCATCCAGGCCCCAGGATGGCAAGTTCATCCTGAGTTCTAAGAAACTCCTCCTCAATGACTCTGCCTTCTACCTCTGTGCCTGGAGTCTCACACTGGCCTGGGTGGGGCAGACATCTGTGCAAAAACCCCACCCTCTCCTGAGTCTTCACCACCTTCTCTGGGAGCCCTCACTCAGGGACTGGGTGGAGGATATTTGTCACCCGGTTTCTGACTGTCAGCCAATGTGAGAGCAACTGAATCAAGCCAGATTCTCCAAAGTAACTTTACTAAGTTCTTAGGGAGAACCAAAAGATTTCTGTGTACAGAACCTGTGAATTGTGTACAGCTGATCAAGTTCCCAACATATGGATGTCTAGTCCTTGGCTATCGTACGCCAGCCCTCAAGGGATGCTATACTTGGTCTAACACTCTATTCTCCAAATCCCTGTCAGCCTACACTGGGGAGTGGGTTTGTGCATATGAGAGTGGGAGAGGTAGGATATACCTGTAGTGGAGGTGGTGTGGTGGGGGACTGGTGAACAAATATGAGGATGCCAACTCAGGTGACTTAATTGGTTAATTTTCATCCCCTAGAGAGTCTTCTTTGATTGATCTTTCTGCAGAGACTAGACATCTTGTGGAGGCTTGGATGAAGCTTTGAGCCAGGGAGAGAGGCAAGGTGTTCAGTAGACTCTTCTTGTGAGGCTAAAAATGTGGTTTTCATAGTTTAGAAACAGGCACTTAGAGATTTTGATTATTGTTTTGGGTTTTAGGTTTTTTTATTCCTGTTTTACTGTCTCTCATCCCTTCTCTTGCAGCAAAAGAGAGATCAGAGAAACAGACAGTGATCAAAGAGATACAAGAAACCAGATGAAGAGGGCATGTGCGTGTAATGTTAAAACCCAAAACAGAGAAATTATTTGGATGAGAATGAAGGAGAGGAAAAGGCTTATGGGGATGGCTGGGAAGAGATGCCATGGTTGCCTTGGCAACCTGGTTCCCTTCTTCATCCCTCTAGCCTTCCTCCCTCCCTTGTCCTCCTTATTCTAAAAGGATTTTCTTTTCTAAAGTCTCTTCTGCGCCACGAGGGGGCACAAGAAGTCTTAAAATACTCTGTTCCTGGCGTCACTTCATCTAGGACAATTCACACATGTTTATTTTCAGTATCATTTAATCTGCAGAAGAAAATCTGAGACAGAGACCCAAAGTGATCAAGACAGTATTTAATAATGCCCACAGGTCCCTATTGCACCTTAAGGAGCAAACTATGTATTAAGTAGTTCTTGTGGGCTGGGCATTCTGAGCCATCACAGGGATTAAAAAGAAAAACGAAATACGATTAAAATGGTGCTGTGCATAGTCACAGTATGGTTTAGGGAAGCCACTTGGTTTGTTATTTTTTCCATTTGTGAAAATTTTAATTTACTAAGTCAATCAGCAGTGCTATGAAGTAAAAAGGTATTTACAGCTTAAGTTTGGCTCACATTTAATAGTAAACAATATCTCAAGCCAGTGTCTGGCTATTAGCTGATTATTGAACTTTAGCAGAAATAGATCCCTCCTTGAAACAGTGCTTCCAGATTATTTTTAGTTAATAGACTTGAATATTTAGAACAGTTTTAGATTAACACAAAAATTGAGCAGATAATAGAGAAAACTCTCATAAATGTCCATTTCCTCCCCCGGTCTTGCCTATTATTAACATCTTACGTTGGTGTGGTACGTTTGTTACTATTAATGAACCAACAATTGGTATATTACTATTAACTAAAATCTAGGTTTACACTAAGATTCACTCTGTGTTGTACATTTCTATGATTTTGGACAAATAGGTCATGGCTTGTATTCACGTTACAGTGTCATGCAGAATAGTTTCACTGCCTACAAATCTGTGCTTCACCTAATCATCTCTCTCCTCTGTGCCTCGAAATGCTGGGGACCATTGATCTTTTTACTATCTCTATATTTTTAAGGCACTTAGTTTTTGAGACTAAATTTACTAGTTGTTATGACCTTGGGCTAATTGTCTAATCTCTCTCAGCCTCATTTTCCTCATCTGTCAAACTTCTCTTGTTGGACTGTTAAGTCTTTTACCTGAGATGGTGTTTCTTATAAACATATAAATGTATGACAGAGTCTAATTTTCAAAAGATATTATTTTCATCTCTTTAAGTTTACAGGATGTCTTGATTACAACTTACCCAAAAGAAAGACTTTTTTTTTAAAAGATTAGATTTTCAACTATGTAGTAAATAGTTTAAAATGCTGAATATACTTGGATGGCAAACCCATGAAACGCACCCTATGTTGTGCCCATTCAGTTATTGGTCATTGATTTTTTCCTTTGGGGTTTTATGCAGCCTCAGAGTCCTTCTTAACAGAGGGGTGTTCTGGTAATCACTACTAGTCAAGTGGAGATGGTAGGAGAGTTAAAATAGACTTTTCATTCCTGTAGAAAATTTGGAAAGGTTCTAGAAAACTTCACGAAGGAGAAAGAATTTTAGCAAGATGTAGTTTTTAGGGTTCTAGCATTTAGATAAACAAAATGACATTCTCAACAGAGGAGTCAGTTTGAATAGAAATTTGGAGGTCTTAGTGAACATTGTAAGTTCCAGAAAAGCACTGAGTAAACAATCCTGATCATTGCACAGGGTAATAGAGAGACAGGAGACATTAATAGGTAAGGAGAGGTTTGAAAGCCATCTAAAGAGTTAATATCCTCCATGTTATCTGCCCTATTCATGAATAAGAGTCCTAGTCCCCTGTTTCCATAGTGTCTAGGACTAAAAAATCTACAGTTTTGTAATTTCAGGAGACAAAGGAAACTGGCTCAGGATGGTAGATGCTGATCAGATATGCTGTCTCTTGCCAGGAATTCACCAATCTCAATTGCCCCTTCGGGAAGATGAGGTTGTCTGTTTTCTAGAAGAGCTGCCAGGACCCCGTTTGTGGCGCAGACTTTGTAGGTATGCCAGGATGACTATTCCCATACATGTCATTCCCTGGCCACTGGCACGTGAAAGTTCCTCTGGTGGCCAGAGGAACTCCCTTTGATGTCTCACCTGGATCTCAGCCACTCGTGGGATTTATAGGGAGAGAACTTGGAGCCTGTAGATAGCTTGAGAAAGCCCAGGGTTGGGAAGCTGGTGACATAAAAATTGGGCTGCCTCATGGTTTGACTGGGATTATGTGCTCTGGGTTGAGTGTGCTGTAGCCTTTTGCGCTGCTATGAAGTAGGCTTGGCCTGTTCTCTATTCTCTTATTTCCTGCTCCTTGCTTTGGGGTGTTCTGCCTCCCTAGTTTTCCATTCTCTCCTGCATATGTTCCCCCTCCTCCGCTTACCCAGATGGGATAGAAAGTGTCCATCCCACAACCTCACAGGCCTTAGCAACAGAGGATGACGCTTAAAGAAACCCAGTCAGTATGGCACACACACTGGCTCCCATATCCAGGGACCGTCTGTTTTTCAGTCTGTTGATTATCTGGGGCTCTCTTTCCTGTGACTCATTAGGGCCCTTCATTAGATGAGTGGAGGGAAGTGGGAGGGTGTGGAGGGTGGGAGGAGGGAGTTGCCTGAGTGATGTGGGGCCAGAAGGGACCTCATTTGGGTCAGAGCAGTTATTGCAGCTGTTTTTCATTCTTCACTGTCTCCAAGGAGCCCGTGAAGCCTCTGATCTTGGGAGTAACCTCCAGCAGGTGTAGGATTATGTTGGGGGGTGAGGTGGTCTTTTTGTGGGGCTGTGGAGCCCAGATGCCCTCTAGAGACCCCTCCACCCTCTGTAGTGCTATTTCCACCACCAGGGTGCTCACTGGAGGCCCAGGTAGAAAGAGCAGCATGCAAAGGGGTGGTGGCAGGATGTGGTGAGTGTGGTTCTTGAGGTGCTCAGAAGATGGGTAGGGGAGGGACTTTCACAGGCGCCCCAGATGCAGGACGTGGTAAATGTCAAACCACATCCTGTTGTGAGTCCCCGACCTGGTGCTAGGGACAGGTGGGTGGCTGTTATTACTTGTGCTGATGTTACTCAGAGATAAACAGCCTGGCAGCCAACATTTTGCTCAGACACCCCCTCCCTTCCCCAGCTGTCTCCTGAAAGACCCCAACCTGTGTCTCTTTACTTCCTGGCCTTTAATTCAAGGCCGTCCTGCTTGAAACACCATTTTCTTCTCCTCATTCATGGCTCTGGATGTCTTTCCTGAAGGAGGGCCAGGGAGCAGGTGTCAGGGCTCCAGGTGCCTCTTGTTAAATGTGAGATTCCGGGGTCACCATCACTCCCCCGCTGAGGCTATGTCACAGGTCTGAATGATTTGCTTCTGGGAAGAGCTTAGATTCCCCGAGTTCCCTCCTTCTGGTGATTTGGGGCTTGTAGACTTTGAATCACTGAATCTGAAGAGCAGAGCTTGAAGATTCCTTAGACATCACTTTACCCAACTTCCTCATTTCACAGAGGAGGATATAGAAGCCCAGAGAAGAAGAATGAGTTGTTCAGGGCCATGCAGCTGGGGACAGAGGAGGACCAGAAGCTAATTCTCTGTGTTTCAGCAGCTCCTGGATCTCAGACCAAGCTTAGGGGAATGTGGGCTTTACGTTGAGCTGTGATCTTGCTCTGAATTTTATGAACCACTTGTACAAGAATAAACAAGGCAAATGATGACTTCAGAGGTGGCGTGAGGATGGAGGGATAAATACGGTTAGCCTCAGAATCAGAAATCAGCCTGCAGAAATTAGAGAGGTTGGAGAGATGAGCCGAAGAAATATGATAAAATTAAACAAGTACTCCATGACCCTCCCCCACCGCCAAAAAGAGAGAAAACCAACTGCCTGAACCAGGCAGGGGATATGCGGTTCACAGGCGATGTGTGCGAAAAAACCCAAGGTCTGAGTCAAAAGTGAGCTGTGTGAGTCAGTGGGGTGGTGTGGGGACAGACAGTGAGAAGTTGCCCCAATGGAGTATGTAGAAGATATGGACAATAAGGAGGTAAAGCTCCCTCCATGCTCTGTGTAGGTCAGAACCCACTGGTGCTGCGTCCTGTTCGGAACCCCACACTTCTGGAAAGGTGGAAGAGTAAAAACAAACATAAATGTTTCAGAAGAGAGTGGCTTGGCTGTGGAGAGTAGGAAGTGCTCGACACTGTGCCATATGAGACAAAAATTGAGAGAACTGGAAATGTTTGGCCTGAAGAAAAATCTTTAGGCTAATAATAATAATTATAATAACAGCTAACATTTATTGGTACTGTGATAACAGCTTTAAGTGTTGTGTGAATTAAAGAGGATGAAACCACCTTATGAAGTTGGGGTTGTGACTGAGCCCATTTTATAGGAAGGAAAGCTGAGCCTCAGAGGTGGTCACTTGCCCAAGGTCACACAGCTGATAAGTGGAAGACGTAAGGCTTGAACCTATGTCTCTTTGGCTTTAAAGTCCATACTCTTTGTTATTGTGATGTTCTCCTCTATCTACTGCATGCTTTTTCCGTTCTGCAAACTCAAGCTTTTAAAGGTTCTGCTTATTCTGTCTCTCATAGATTTGTGGACTCTTGGTTGGAGGTGGGCATGCTAGCTGTCTTAGGAAGGGCTCTCATAGGAGTGTAATTATGACCAATGAGGGGCACTACAATGAGATTTATGGATACCTATGCAAGACAAAATTCTTTATAGAGTTGTCCAGTGATGAAATGGCCTATCCAGACACGTCGAGGATTCTCTGTCCCAGGACAGGTCAAACATAACTGAGGGGGATTCAAGACTCTGAAAATTATGCTTGGTTACCACCCCAAGTGTCTACGATTCCAAGATCCGGTCAAGATGAAGTCTCATCGTGGGAGTGAGGGTGAAGAGGGCCGAGTTGTAATTGCTGGAGTGGCCTAGAACTTGGCCAAGAGGAGTCACACCTAGTATCACCATCAAGTCACTATTTTAAAATGCACTTCCTTATGTCAGCAAGTCTGGTCAGGTTGTGGTAGGAGGCTGGGTCCACAGGAAGCCCTGGAACACAGTCTTCCTGTCAAGACCATCCCTCATATCACAGAGGACAGCTGACATAAGTTAGACAAGCTGATGAAACTTCTATGGAAATAGTCACAGTTTTGGGCTCATTTTCAGAGTCTTCTTGCTGACATACAGATCTATTCACTCATCTCTGGGGCCCAATTTTCCCCAAGAAGTCCTCCTAGGAGTTGTAAAGACGATGAATGGAGATGGAAGAGAAAGACCTGTAGTTGAGACTGTAGAGGAGGGGTGTGGTGAGCATAGAATATGTCGTTTGTTGGAAGGAGGTGATTCAGGTCATGACCAAGTACTGTCACAATAAATCCTAAGGACAGCAGAGTTGTAGGATGTGTTAAGAACCCAGAGACTCCAGATCTACAAATACAGCACAAGAAAAGAAAGTCACCAAGATGGGAGGAGAGGATTTGCAACCTTAGACTGAGGCGAGGAATGCTTTGTGTTCAGGGCCCACATAGGGTGGATAATGTCTCACATTATGGGTCTCAAGGTCCAGAAATCTAGAAACTATGTGGGTCTGCTACAAGTAACAGGAATGAACTGTAATTAAAATTGTTGCCCAGGCTTTGTGGCCTTCTCTACTGTGGGTGTTCTTATGTAGGCAAAGGCTAATTTCCATGGACATGTAAAAGGGAAATTGGTGATGAAAGTTTAAGAAGAGGTCAGTGGGGTTGCAGATGACAGATTCATTCATAGCTCAGTGTCGATGCTAGGAATTGACCTGGGGTTTTGAATTATTCCTGTGCTCACCATCAACGTCTCCTAACACCCCTAAATGCAATGCATCTATGTATGAGTGTGATTTTTGGACACATACAAAAAAAAAACACACTCCATTCCCACATCTATCCCTGAGCAGATCGACCTCAAGAACTCCTCCACGTGGGACATTTGGGGCTGTGTGTCACATAGACTGTTAGGGACTGATACAAGTCAGGCTCCCCATCTCTGTGTCACTATGGAAGAAGAAAAATGAGGAAATGGCTCAAAGAAGGAAATGAAGGTATCAGTATCTATCAGCATCCATTCCTCTTATCTCAGCCTCTCTTGTTCTAAAATCCTTTTATCTTTCTTCTCTCCAATACTCTTGCTTAATTGCTTACTTAAGAGAGAATAAGTCTTTGTCTCTTGGATGGTCCCAACCTCCTCTACTCCCCAAGTCCCACTGCCAAACCTTATGTAGCCTCGCCATGAGCTGTGCAGTAGGAAGGGTTTCAGGTCTCTAGCGGATACTGGTGCTGATAGGAGAATTTCTCTTGGGCCAGTGACAGTGACTCCAGCAGCCCTTCACCACAGGAATCCTGTTATTCCACCAGGACATTCCCATTATTATATGACTGGTTGGATGTGTCCTTTCCCCTCCTAGTTTCAGAATAACTCTCTAAAGGGCACAGGTTTGAGGTTCCTCTCCTGGAGTGCTACCCATGGGGAGTCCTGTTGTCCCCCGTGGAATGGTGAGAACTCAGCATCCCACAGGCGTTCTTCTAGAAATACCGGCTTCTACGTTCTCCTCAATCAACAAGCATGCTTTGCCCCTGGATTGGGTGTCACTAGTCGAGTTTGCTCCTGGACCACATTCTTCCCACACATTTTCTTAATAGGGTGAAGCTTAGATAAGCCTTTAGATTGGAATAGGTTGATAGGCCCAGGTCAATGAGGAATTGCTTTGGTTTTTCCCATTCCAGGAATAACTCTGGACCCAGAAGCTTTCTCAGGACGCTTTTAACTGGAGTGACCACATGTCCTGGTTTGCCGGGACAATCCTGACTTACTCTTTTTATCCTGGCATCCCATCTTTCACTCTCAATAGTGTCCCGAGTTGTACAGTAAATGATATGATTGCCCCACATCTAACCCATCTTTTATCATTCACCTGAGGAAAAATGCATGGGATGACCAGAGAATTGGTCTAAAAGAATATACTTAGATTCTAGAGAAAGAGGCAGAGGCATAAGAGATTAACTTACCAGTGCCTGTGAGTTGAATGTTGGGGGTGGCATTGTCTGAGAGAGACAAGGAAATGGCTGTAAAAATTTGGGAAAGGAAACTCTCCCTAGGTCAAGTAGGGTGTTGGGTGGGGACCAAATGGAGTCTGTAACTTTCTCCATCTCTATTATGTCTCCTGGAGTGAGAGAGTGAAGTGCACCAAGTCATTTATCCTCCAGATTCGTTCGTCACCTTGGCCAACCCCAGGTGCCGACCAGCAGTCTTCCCACATCCTCCCACCTGCTAATGCCTCTACTTTCAGCAACCCCAAGGTGACAGTCACCAAGCCCACAGATCTCATTTCCCTTCTGTGAGGGTAACCTTCCTCTCCCCACCTCCACCTTGATCTTTGCCCTACAGCTAGTCAGCTCCCTGCTCACAGCTCTGCTTGTGCAAGCCCCTGTCCTCCAACACCCTGTGCCAGTCCACCCCCTCTGGCCTGCACAAGCCCTGTTCTCTCTGAGGCATTTGCTTTTCCCTTCAGCTGCTTATTTCCTCGTCCCAGCCTTGGGAGGAGCCATGATACATGTCTAAAAAAGAGGAGGCACTGCTTCTGTGGGTGCTGGTTTAGGGCCTAAACACTGTCTTCTTTGATTTGGGACTTTTTTCGGCATCATAAAAACAAATAAACAACAACACTTAAAAAACCATACTGCAGTCTGAGAAGTCTAGAGATAATTACAACTGATGGCAAGTTACAGGCATGTGATGAGTTTCCTGGGCCACGCCTGCCCTGGGCCACATCCTTTCCTGGCTGTATGAGCTGGTCTAGAGAACCCCCCATGTCTGGTTCCTGGATACTCAGTGTGGTAGGATGAATATTGTCCCTTCAAAATTCATGCCCACCTAGAACCTCAGAATGTGACCTAATTTGTAAATAAGTTCTTTGCAGATGTGAATGTTAAGTTTCTCAGGATGAAATCCTTCTGAATTCAGGGTGTATCCTAAATCCAATGACTTGTGTCTTGATCAGAAAAAGGAGAGGAAAATTCTCAGAGCCACAGAGACATGAGCAGAAGGTGATGTGAAGACAGGCATAAGGTTGGAGTGATGCTGCTACAAGACAAGGAATGCCAGGAGGCTCAGGAATGGGAAGAAGCAAGAAAAGATTCTCCCCTAGAGCTTTTGAAGGGAGTGTGGCCCTGTTCACACCTTGATCTTGGACTTCTGGCCTCTGGAACTGTGAGAGAATACACTTCTATTGTTTAAACCATCAAGTTTGCAGTTCTTTGCTACTGCAGTGCTAGGAAACAAATACACTCAGGAATCAAGGTCTCTTCAGTCTTTACCATGGGTCCCGTGCTAGAGTTTGGGAGCAGATGCTCCAGGGTCACCCCGTGACAGTCACATCGTCCTGACCACTACTTGGAAAAAGCTTCTTGAATGGGCCAGTTTCACAGCTTGCCAGTCATTTGATCTATGAACTGTGGTTTCTTCACCTATAAAGTAGGGAGAATCATACCCACTTGTAGGGTCATTGTGGGGATTAACAGGGACAACACGTGTGCCAGTGCCCAGCCTAAAGTCTGGAACAAAGCAGGCTATCAATAAGGGACTCTATCTTCCCCACGCTTTCTCAGCTTTCAGACTTCCTTCTCACCCCTTACATTCAACCTCAAGTAACTTGCACATGGCCTTTTCACTGGTCTATGCCTATGTCCTCTAATTGCATCCCTTGCCTCCCCTAGGGCAGTGTTCTACCACAGTGAATATAACCCGCATGTAGAGTTTATTCTAGTGCGGTAACTGTCTCTGCCCAAGTGGATGCACTTAACATGCTGCATTTGGGGTGGCTTGCTTTCCATCCCATCAAGTGAAGGTTCTTGTTGGAAGGGCTACTTGGTGTAGCACCTCAGCCCCCACTGGACCGTTCTCTTCTCCATTCCTCCTCCGGGCCTGACGCATGTGCCCTGCCTCTGTGGAATTTCTAGACTTCATATATCAGTGGTATCAGCTCTGTGCCTTCTTTGGGATTCTAACCTAGATATGCAGAGTAGAACTAAATCTTATGTTGAAATCTAAAATCAAGATAAGATGGAGATGTTAAGAACAGATAGAGATAACACCTAAATGCATAATAAATGAAAATTGAATCTGGAATTGAGAAATGGCCAGGCATTCTAACCCCACAGGTCTGCTCTGTCCTCTGTCCCAAGCTGAGGGTGGGGCTGTAGTTCCCCTGTGCTCATCCTTATGCAGGTTTTCCAGAGTCCAGCTCCTAAAGCCCTTCAGACTAACACTAGATGCTGGGGATCCCAAATGCCTGGGTATGAGCCATGGGGTCCATCCTCCATCAGGATGAACAGGAGGAAGTAGCATTGATCAGAGAGGAGGGTGGGTCAGTCACTCCATATGCCTGAGGGGTGTTGCTTTCTCCAAATCAGAAGGTAGGTCTTTGAAGGGCAGAACTCCATAGACACTCCTGAGACACGGCCAGATCCAGCATGACACTTTTATTACCTTAGTCTATTTCAGATTCAGGGAAGCAGAGAGAAGGGACAGACATGCAGAAAGGAGATAAAAGGTAGACAGAGAATAACTCTTTAGGAACACAGATTGGAAGCACGTAAATGACACTCTAGGGTGAGGATTAAGAACAACCCAGGATACACTTTTGGAGCTGGTCTCAGGAATCCTTTTTCTTGACCTGAGGAAGAGAGGACATTGTCAGGGTCCTGGTGGCCAAGGACCAGCAAGTGGGGGTCAGAGGAGCCTGACTCTGGGGACTGATTTTGGATAAGACTTGTTGATTCTCCCCACCCTCCGATGCTGGATTCTGTAGTGATCTCTGCGCTTTGCCCCAGTCTGGGAGCCCCATTATACTTTCCTTGAGATGGCAGGACATTTCAGGGCTGAGGTCAGGCTCTGAGATGCCCTGATATCCCATGTATGATGTTCCGCCTTCTCCCTCCAATAACCTGCCCATCGTGCCCTCCTCTTTACCATGGCCATCAGCACGAGGGCGCTGACCAGTACAGCATACAGG
>NC_060274.1:120302975-120332698 GCF_021613505.1 Equus quagga | reverse complement strand
CTGAGAGCTGTCTGGGTTTGGTAGGGGCTCTGCATGTGTGTGTGAGAGAGACAGGGGCCGGGAAAGGGGTTATGATGAAGCAAAATTATGTAGTACTATGTCCTGTTCGTTTGGGGGTCACCATCCCATTCTCTGTTGTTCTTCTCTCAACCTTGCCGCCTCTTTCTCAGTTACCCCACAGATACACACTGCCTACTGTCTCCTCCATCTCCCTAAGGTGGTGTTATGTCCTGATTTTCTTGGCTTTCTTTGTAAAGTCTCAAATTCAGGGTCTTGTTCAATTATCTATCAGAAGAATATGACTGCCTATCTTTTCTCCTTGTTCCAAGCCCTCTTAGGTGCATGATGTAATCTTTTAGACTTAGAAGCAATTACGGTAGAGTTGAATGAGCCTGGGCTTTGAGGCAGAAGATTCTTGCTAGCAACATGATCTTAGGAGCTAAATTGACTTTTTCTAATTATCATTCCCCTTTTTTTTGCAAAGTGTATGTGTTTGTCTGCTCTGGTGATAGCACATATTAGAATGAGCCTTTCTTGCCTAGGAGAGACATTTTTCTCATTGTATCTGACTATATTTTTCTATCTACAATATCCAACTAACTCTTTTTTTTTTTTTTTTTTTTTTTACATGTAATCTGCTTTGAGAAGCCAAGGAGCCTCTGGCTATTATCTTATCTGATCTTCCACATTCACTCCTACGCTGGGGCACACAGGGTGTGTGGTAGCTTGCCCAGGATGGCTGTAATCCCATGAAAAATACTGCTCATGGGCTGAGCCCTTTCTTCTTTCCAGTGCCCAGCAAGCTTGCCTGCCAGCTTTGCAGTCCTAGTTCACAGCCAGGCTTTGCATTTCTAAAAGCAGTAAAACTTGGTTGCTGGGAATGAACAAATCCCAAGTCCGAGGGCCATTTCATCAGGGGGTTCATGTCCTAAAGTCCTGGGCCCTTTTACAAGCCTGACAGATGGGAGACAATTTCTGGAATTGTTGGAAGGAATGACCTCATCTGAAGACACGGAAGGATGGAAGACACCACGTCCTTCCCTGAAGCACCTTCCTGTTTCCAGAATGTACTTGCCCTCTATTTGGCTTTGTTTTGATCATGGGAGTGAGGTTTTAGAACAGGAACATGGTAAGCCCAGATGTTTCCACTTTATGCAAATTTGGGGGAATGTCTCTGATGGGAAAATTGAGACACAGGTTTGGAAAAAGGCAAATTCTGTGACACGGTGATGATAAACAATAAGAATGAAAAGGATGGTCACTAAAGGAGAATCCTTTCCAAAGGATTCTCACATAAGTTAGTCTCTTACAATTTAAGGACCCCGCAAGGCTGGCATTATTATCTCCATTTTCTACATCTCAGAGACCCTGAGGCAGTTTAAGTTGCGTTCTGATAGCAGGAGTCCCCCTCCCCCAAACCCAGGTGTTGTGAGTCCCAGTGATTCTTCCTTTCCAATTTCCATTACAATTACTGGCATGTGCCCCCATCTTCAGGACAAAGCCTTCTCCAGCCAACCAATCGAGTAGGACCTATGTGTCCCATTCCTCTGGCCTTGTCTATATCTCCAGCCCAGACCGCCCCCAGACTTGCCCCACAGCTCCCACCTGCCTGCTTCATCCCAAGCATGGTAATGGTGTTTCTTGATGGCCCCTCACCCTACCATCCCAGCATAGATCTTGAGGTTTGAGAAAATGGGGCCTCCAATCTATTTCTCTTCTTTATACCTTGTCTGTTGCTAAGATGGTGTGTTTCCAGTTGTAACAGTTTATTCAGACCTATCTCCTCTGACTCCTACCAAGCACAGTGTCCCCCAGAGACCCCCCTGCAGTGCCTGTGATGCTGTGACATGGATTTCTGTCCTCAGGACTCGGGAACACCCCTCAAACCACCCCAATCTCACCAACCTGGTCCCCCACTGCCTCTCAAGCCCTTAAACCACCCCAGGAAGACACACATGGGTCTTGGAGACTAGTTGAGACAGAGAGAAGGAGGATGATGAAGGCAAGGGCAGAGTTCTGAGCTGGAGGTAGATGCTGGGAAGACTACTAACATAGAAGACAGAGCTCTTCACCAGAACAGGGTCAACAATGCAGGATTCGAGTCAGAAAGGGGTGGAAAAAATAGAGAAGCTCAGGTAAGAAAGAGAAGGGAAGTGACACATCTGTTCAAAAAAGTGGAGCTGAGAGAAAGAGTCCTGGAGAACAATGAAAAGAAGAGCTAGAAAACACAAAGCCTGAGGACCACGCTCAGAGCCCCGCAGCTGAGGAGCCGCTACAAACACAGCAGAGCCAGCTGGAGAGGCTCCGGGGAGGGCGGGAGAGGCCACCGCAGCTCCTGGAGGGGGCTCTGCCTCCGTCCTTACGCCCCACTCCCCTCCCGGGGACTGATCCTTGTGGTCAAACACAGACACCCCCCCATCAGGAGTGGGGCCCCGATACCTGTGACAGTGAGCCTGGTGCCGGGCCCAAAGTAGAGCGGCGAATTATAGGAACACAGCTGCAGACGGCTGTGGTAAAACCTGCCGGAGGTCTCCAGCCAGAGGGCAAGTCTTAGCTCCCTGGGAGTAGGGATGGCCACCTGTCCCTGCCTGGATTTGGGACTTGGGACCAAAGAGATCCATAAGGAGAGAAGCTTAAGCATTCTACTGGGAGAGACGGAGTGGAAGAGGCTCAGGAGGGCAGATCCCCACATGTAAGGCAGGAGGGTGGACTAAGCACAGAGTAAGGAAGCTGATTAGGGACTGGAGACATAGAGAAATCAACCCCAAGCCATGGCAAACACAATTTCTTGGAAGCCGCACAGGAATGAGAAGTTAACTGCCCTTTCACCAGGGCTGAGAGGAGAAGCTAGAGTCTGCATCCAAGGGACAATGACCCTGCTACCCTGGTCCTGCGCCTTACCTAGGACAGAGAGTCGAGTTCCCTCTCCAAAGTGCTGTGGCTGGTTGCTCCACAGTACAACATGAGTGTGGAAAACCCCATAGTTGCTGGTGGGCGACCATTCCGTCCAGAAGCTTCCACCCAGAACTCCTAGGGGCTCCAGCATGCACTCCGCACACACACCCTCTGAACCTTTTCCCTGCTGAATTCTCTGTCCCTGCCCTCTCTAAGGAGTCCTTCTGGAACTCCAGCCTTACAAGACACTACCCCCAGGAAAGACTTTTACTTACCCAAGACAGAGAGCTTGGTTCCATTGCCGAAAAATAGTTTTTCATTAGTTACACAACAGTAAAGCCTGGTAGAAAACTGCCCCTGGTGCCTCCCATTCCTTCTCCCCAAGCCTGTCTGCCAGCTCTCTTCTCCCTTTCCTTAGCAGAATCTTAACCCTGGGAGGTGGAGAGAGGACAACTGTGCACCCTGAAATGTTGTGGTCAGAGGACTGATTCGGCCCCGTGGGACCTCTGCTCCTTCTCCTGTGTCCCTCTCCTTTCTGCGTGAGGGAAGAAATTGCAGGACTATGACAGCTCTAAGGCCGGAGGCTCTCCCGTCTGTCATGGCCTTGATGGGGAACCCTCCAAGGAGATGGGAGATGGACAAGATGACCCCTTCCTAGCTGAGATTACTTGCCTCCTAGTAGGGGAAACTAAACTTGGCACAGCTAGCTAGAGCATGAAATATTGGAGATGGAGTCTGTCCCCTCCTGTCCACATCAAGACAGGAATTCAGGTCTTTCTGATGAAAACATGCTTTAACCCAAACACCCAAGACAGAGGCTCCATCTGGATCCCTGCTCCTGCCTGTAGATTCCCAGCCCTCCAGCCCTGACTGGCTTACCTACAACAGTGAGCCGGCTTCCCTCCCCAAAATCGACAGTGTTTCCAAAGCACAGCCTCCCAGATCCCCTTCAAAACCTCCCCTTGTTTGCTGAGCCCAGCTGGCATTCAGGGAGAGGATGGGCCGTTCATGGATCTCTTCCCTCACAGAGCCACCAGCCCTGCTTCTAAAACTCCCCGTACCCTTTCAGAGCTTTCCCAGGGCCCCTGACAGCTGGAAAAAAGGAGAACAGTGTGGCCTCCTATGAAATCCAGAGCAAGGAAAAATATGAAGCCCCTGCAGAGAACCTCCATCAGTGAGGGGAGATGGACCGATGTCAGGACTCGCTAATTACCTTCCAGGCTTTCTCTCCGCTCCCCTATCTCAGGTAACTCCTCAGCGGGGCAGCACCACCTCCTTTCCCTTCTCTGCCCTAACCACCGAGGCTCAGCTCTGAGTTGATGGAGGCCCTTGAGGGGCTGGATGAATTTGCCCCTACAGGGACCCTCCTCTGAACTCATTCCTAGAAGTGAAGACGACATCTCCTTGACCAGGACCCAGGAGCTGGGTCATCCCTCCCCTCCCACATTTCCTGGGATAAAGTCCTCCCTCCTTGTGCCACCCCCTGGAGACCCCAGCCTTACCTATGACCGTCAGCTTAGTTCCTGGGCCGAAGTGATATTCATAGTTAACACATCAGAATACGGCCACTCCAAAATGGAGACTTTGGACCCGCTTTCCCCTAGGAGGGGCCTGGAAAGACCTGGGATATGTCTTACCTACAACCGCGAGCCTCGTGCCTTCTCCGAAGAAGACTTCAGTGTTCACACAGTGACATGGGGCAAGGAGAAAAATGAATTTGAGGCATGGAGAGAAGAGGGGCCCTGGCTGGGGTCTGGAGGACTCTGGGATAAAAAATCCCCTCCTGTGCTTTATAGATATAGTGCAAAACAACATTTTTGACTTTTGACTCTTGGGGCCATGGAGTGTGACCAGAGGCCATCCAGAGGCCCTCAATTCTCTCCGAGGGTCCATCAAAGGGATGTGGGCCTGGAGAGGAGGGCAGGGTCCCAGATCTCATTACCGCATCCATGGAAAGCCAGGATATCTCTGGCTTCTTCCTTTATAGAACGGGTCATCTCCATGGACCTTCCCACTGACCTTGTTCCAGGTTCCATGGGGATTGGGATGAAAGGATGTCCCTGAGTCCTTCACCCATGAGGCCACTGAGGCATTCTTCTTGTGTCTGGTCTGGGCTGTCTGCCTGGAAGCTTCAGTTTTGAGCCAGGCCTATCCCTACTCATGGTCTTGGCTTGACAGGGAGACAGGGGTGAGGCAGAGGCATTCTGATTCAAACCACGCCTGGGCCTCTGACCTGGGAGAAAAGTGGAGGGACGGCAGGCGTTGGGACAGGCAGAAAGGTTTTTGTAAAGGTTGTCCATAAAGTTGAATCACCGTGGCCCGCTGTCCCCACAATGTTACAGCTTTGTACAAAAACGGCCCCGCCCATGGGCCCGCCCCTCGGAGTGTGGAAGAAATCACCAGAGCAGCTGCTCCTTTGAGCGCGCTGGAGGTTGGGGGCGGTGCCATCACCCCTCATGGTGTGAGGTGGTAGGGGGGTATGGGCCACGCAAAGGGGGCCCCCTCCTCACACCCATGCCCTTTCTTCAGGCTGTTGTTAGCTCCACAGTATCTATCTTTGAGGGCTGTCTGCTGTGGGGGCTGGTCTTTACCCATATCCACCCCTCTCCAAGCTGTCATCAGAGTGGGGACCCACCCTGCCAAGAAGCAGAAGCCCCCTCTCCAGCCTGAGCCTGCCCCTGAGTCTACGTCACTCAGAGGTCCCACCTTTCATCTGAGAATGAGATCACCTAATACTCAGACTCTGTCCCTTTGGCCCAACTCTAAACCTCAAGGGTGGTCTGGAGGAGAACTGAGCATGAGCTACAGAGAGGTAGAGCTTTTCTAGAGAGAGATACAATGAGAGCTGAGAGCTCAGCTGGGTTTCTAATGGGTGTGGGTGAGGGAAGACCACAACTTGCCTCACTCCCCATTGTGGACTTCAGACATCAGAGTTAGGTAAAGGGAGTCAGGGAAGTGCATGCAGGAAAGAAGGATATACGACGAAGTCTCAGGAACATTCGAATACAATTGCATGGTCGCATAATCCTGCTCATAGTCTTCCCCTCTTTTCCCAGAAGGGTAAACACATTTTAAACTGTTGGCAGGTGTTTTAAATTCCCTGCACGAGATGATCTTGACGTTTAGCCTCCATTTGAGTGGCCTAGATCTCATTTCACTAGATGGTGCTTCCTTTTATTGCCTTTTAAACTATGACTTAAACTCTAGAAGGAAAAAAAAAGACAAACTTGACTACATGATGATGACACACTTACACAGAAAAATATACATGGAATCAAAAGATAAGTGACAATATGAGAAAAACACTTGCAATTCTCATTGTAAGGGCTAATCTCCCCAGTATATGACAAACTCCTAGAAATAGGTAAGAAAATAATCCAATAGCCCAATAAAAATGGCAAAGAACAGATGGTTCAGAGAAAAAGAAACCCAAATGGTGCTTAGCCATAGGAAGAATATCTCTCAATGATAAATGTAATATAAAACTACACTGAAATGCTGCTTTTCATCCATTTGATTGACAAAACCTTGAATTATGAAAAGCCACTTTCCTGGCAGTATTTGGTGAAATATGTCCTTTGACACATTGATTGCTGGTAGGAGTGCGAAATGAGGCAACCCTTAGAGGGAGAAATTTGAAAACATCTGTAAAAATTACAAAAGCGTTTACTTTTCACCCAGAAGTCCCACTTACGGGAATTTATCTTGTAAATATTCTTACATACAAATGAAAAATGTGTGTAAAATATTTGCGTTATTTGGAATAGCAAAAATATTGAGAAAAACTCAAGTACCCATGAGCAAGGCACTGGATAAATAAGCTGTGATACAATCACAAAATGGAATGTTATTCAATGCTAAAAAGTCATGGCAATGTTTTCTCTTGCTGTGGAAAGCTCTCCAAGATAGATTGCTAACTGGAAGAAAGCAAGTTGCAAAATAGTGTTCCTGCATGCCACCTTTTGTCTAACAAAAGGGAAAATGGTTACACTTTTGTTTGCTTGATTCTTCATAAAGAAACATTGAAAGGATGAAAGAGAAACTGATCAAAGTGATTACCTATTAAGAAGGAGTGGAGTAGACAGAAACAGATGGAAGTAAAAGAAACATTTCTCAGTGTCAACTTTATTGTATTCTTTGGGTTTTTGAGCCGTACAGCTATATTATTTATTTGGAATAACACGATAAAATTTTAAAAGAAAAGAAAAACAACAAAATGTAGCTTTTAAATAATGTTTTTAAATTTGTTCCTTAAAAAAACTACTTAATTTACAAAGTCATTATTTTTTTCAAAGAAGTTCAGTTTATGTAAAAAGCTGTTTTATGGTCCTGAATTTGCTTAATGAGTCTCCAATCACTTAGGAAGCTTGTGAAAAATGCATATTTCTGAGTAATTCCTAGGATCTTTCGAGTTAAAACTCTCCACGGGGGCTGGCCCAGTGGCTCAGCTGGTTAAGTGCGCAAGGTCCACTTTGGCGGCCCAGGGTTCACTGGTTCAGATCCCAGGTGCGGGCATGGCACTGCTTGGCAAGCCATGCTGTGGTAGGCATCCCACATATAAAGTAGAGGAAGATGGGCACGGATGTTAGCTCAGGGCCAGTCTTCCTCAGCAAAAAGAGGAGGATTGGCAGTGGATGTTAGCTGAGGGCTAACCTTCCTCCAAAAAAACTCTGACACAATAGGCAAGAACTGTTTTAAGAAATGCGGTATCGGGGCTGGCTAATCTTCCTCAAAAAAAAAAAAAAAAAAGCTCTCTAGGGTGCAAGGGTGTGCCTTTTAGAATTTAGGGGGAAAAAAGGGGAAGACAGTCTGTTTAACTCAGGAATAGTGACAGCTCTCATGACACTCTCCCATAAGCCTGAATAAAATGTCATCGACTGGTTTTATCAACTGGAATGTGGCAAGGCCTCTTTATTCCCTTCCCACATTGAGAGACACTTTCATCCATGTAATGACTTATTTGGTCTATTTCCATATATTATCCTGTCTTCTTTATCTTTTGGCCTATCACTAATTTACCCTCTAAGTTTCTTTTTGACCATCTAGCTGAGGACCCTCATCCCGACTGGCCTTACAAAGAATAACACCACTCCGTCTTGGCATCACAGCCACCTTTAATCCTGGCAGAGTTTGTCCCAGCTTCGCCCTCTGTCACGCTATCAGTATGCCCACGTGCACCTGCAGATCTTTTTCCATAATAGGAGCCAAGACCCCTTAGGCAGGTGTAGAGTGGGGTCATTCATCAACTTGGGCAGCAGGAGGCAGCCTTTCCTCATTTTTTCTTTTTAGACCTAAGTAACTGCAATCTCAACGTGGCCACTTGAGGGCGCGAGAAGCACGTGGATAGTGCTCCTGGGGACAGGAGCAAGAAGGCTTTCTGAAGGTGTGTGTTGGCATGTGCAGAGGAGATATGCAAATGACATGTATGTGTGCAATTCTTGAAAACTTTCAAGCATGTTAATAGACTCATTTTAACTCCAAATTTGTTTCCTAATTTCTTCAGATGAAACTGAAACCTGAAGAGGCTAAAGGGGTTGCCCAAAGTCATGCATGATGAAGAGACAGAGCTGGAGCCAGCAGCCAGGCCTCCTTACTTAAGTTCTGGGGCTCTGGGAGGTGCTGCTGCCCCTGAGGCCGCTGAGGCCCCCACCTTCAGGGAAGCCCACCTGCTGGAGCCAGAACACCTGGGCTCCCACGCGGGCCTTCCACTTATGTTTGTGAGACCCTGGGCAAGTTCTACACCTCTTTATACTCAAGTCTCCTTATCTGTAAAATGGGAATAATAATAATAATGACGCCTTCCTTATGGAGTTCTTATGAGAACTAAATAAGATAATACACATAAAGGTTTGTACTGGTGCCTGAACATAGTCAGCAAAAATGTGAGTTGCCATTGTTTTCACGGAGAGTGCTGGCCTGGGGATATCTCTCCCGCCCTGGTTCTCAAGCTTTAGCATGCATCCGAATGACCTGGAAGTCTTGTTCAAATGCAAGTTGTTGAGCAGCATCTCAGAACCTCTGACTCAGTAGGTCTTGGGTGAGGCCCAAGAATTTGCATTTCTCCTAAATTCCCAGGTGATTCTGGTGCTCCTGGTCCAGAGACCACACCTTGAGACTCATTCTTCTGGAAGTCTCCTTCTGTCTTCAGTACATTGCTTCCACTGCTAGTTCATACTTTATTCATTCAATCACTGGGTGCCAATTATATTCCAGACATGTCTAATCACTGGATCTACCAGGGTGAGTAAGACAAGATATCTTCCCTAAGGAGCTCTCCCTGGAATGCCAAAGTAGATGCATCCATGTTTACTAACAGCATGAACAGGACCATGTAGAAGTCAGCATGGAATAGAAGGAGGAGACCTCATTCAGACCAGGGGGTCAGAGGGGCCAGTGCAGGGGCAGGGGGAGGAGGATTGGGAGTGGGAAAAGTCAGAAAAGACTTTTCTGAAGAGGGTGAAGGGGCAGGTGGGCAGAGCATCAGATGGACTCCAGATAGACCAGTAGTGTCCAGAGCTAGAGGTCAGAGGAGCATGGCTTCGTGAAGGAAAAACAGGACTTCTGAGCACTAGAGCTTGGCAGGGGAGGGGAGGAGTGGAGAGACAGCCTGGAAACACAGGCAGGGCAGCACAGGAAGAACCCTGCATCTCCAGGATGAGGAGCTTGGTTCAGTTTTGGAAGCTGTGAGAAGTCAGGAAAGGTATTCATCAGGAGTTGAGGTAGCCTGCAGGGCCTCTCTGAGTGCAGTGTTAGAAGATGGACTGGAGACCAGGCCTCTCAGGAAGTACAGTGAGGTGGGGATGGGCGGGAGAGAGGTTGAAGAGCAGCGGTGAGGGACCAGGAGAGACTGGGAAGTGGGGTGGAGAGAGAGGGCTTTTGAGCCAGATAAATGAGGAGTCAAACCCCAGATCTACCACTTGCTGGATGAGGGACGTGAGTAAACTACCAATCTGCTCTGAACCTCTGTTTTCTTGTCTGTACCACTGGAACAATACCCACTCCAGAGGGTGGGGGAACTACCTGTGACAATGCCTGTAAAACGCTCAGTATGGTCTAAACATATTGGAATCATTACATGGGATGAACAAAGGACGAATTTCCCAGGAGCATGAGGGATGGAGACCCAGGGAGCTCTCTTGTCCCTCTCGGACACATGAGCTGGTGCTTGGGAGACAGGGGCCAGTGGGGCCTTCTGCTGCCAGGACAGGGTACAAGCTGGTTAATAAGAGCATGTGACAAAGGGCACTAGAAGAGGCCAAGGTGATGGGCGCAGGCGTCTGCCTAGAGGTGTTTGCTCTGGGTCCAAGGGAAGTGGGGTGGTGGGTCCTGTACACTGTGCCCTGTGCGTGCTACATTAGCACCATGCTTAGGACTGGAGAAGTGCCAAGGTCAAGGCACCTCTTTAACACAGCCTTTCTGAAATGTACTTTCCTCTAGAAGATAGCCCCCCGCTGCCCCGTGCTTATTATGTTTTGGATTCCATCTCTTCACATGCTGCTAAATTAGTATTCCATAAAACACATTGTGGTAGGTGGGGTGCTCTGCTCACCTGTGAGGGGTAGAGCTCTGTCTGACCTCAGATGGGAGGGGGTTTCCCAGAGCCAGGGGGCCGGAGGGAGCAGGTACAGACACAGGTGGTTGCGCAGGGTCAGTTTATTAGCACAGTGATAGCAGAGAGACCGAGGGCTTTAGCTGTTGGCAGCGATGGTCTGCTGAATCCAGTCCACGTAGTTGGACACCTTGGTGTAGACTCCAGGCCTGTTCTTCTGGGCGCAGCCATAGCCCCAGGAGACAATGCCCTGGAGCTGTCCATTGCAGACCACAGGGCCCCCAGAGTCACCCTGGAGAGGAAGAAGGCGGGACAAGTTTTATAAAGAGAGAGAAAAGGGGGAATAGAGCCACATGCAATCTGAACATTAAAAGACCCTGTTCAGGTCATCCCTGTGGCTCCACATCCTTCTCATGGTGGCCCATTCTTACTTAGGAGACAACATGCCACACAAACTACCCTTCCACACTTCTCCACTGGACCACTGCACGGAGCCCCCTCTGTCAGCCCCACAGCCTCGGTGTTCAAGTCCCCCTCCCAGGTGGGCCTTGTGGATGGGCAGGGGTCTCAGCCAGCGAAGGGTCCAGTCACCTGGCAGGAGTCCTTGCCTCCCTCCAGGAAGCCGGCGCAGACCATGTTCTTGGTGATCTCCCCGGGGTAGGAGGCCTCGCACTCAGCCTGACTCAGCAGCGGGGCTTCCAGGCACTGCAGCAGGTCTGGGTAGTTGCCTGTGGGGAGTAGGAAGAGATCAAGGAAGGGAGAAATGGGGGTCAGACCAGGATGGGCAACAGTAATCCAGTGCCAAACACCGAGGGCAGCCAGGAGAGGACCCCAGGAACGTAAGCCTCAGCAAGGAACAGTGGATTTTAGTTTCCAGAATGATCAGTGTTGAACCCCTCCATAGAAGTGATCATAGCAAGCGTGTATTTGTCCTGTCTTTGGATTCAAGGGGTCAACTCCTTAAGACTTTGTGTCTCTCTGGTACCTAGCTCAGAGCTCTGTGTGTAGCGGGCACTTGATGTTATCTGTAGACTGGAAGGAAAGGGTCCAAGCCCAGGGGCATGCTTGGTTGTGAGCAATGTGGGAAGTCAGAGGGTGAAGTAGTGAGGGTCCCACTCACTGCCAGAGCTCAGGGTGTTGCCCCAGCCAGAGATGAGGCACAGGGTGCCAGCAGGAGCACTGGCGCTGGGCAGGGAGATGGAGGACACCCGGGCATTGATGACTGCAGGCGAGGCGAGCTTAATCAGCAAGATGTCATTGTCCAGGGTCCAGCTGTTGTACTTGGGGTGGCGGATGATCTTGGCCGCGTTGATGAACTGCTCGTTCCCTTCCACGACTTCGATGTTGTACTCTCCTAGTCTCACCTGGATGCGGCTGTTGGGAAGGGAAGCACGGTGAAGGCCCTTGCTCCACTCCCCACTTTTCCCCAGGGCTCTTGAGCTTCCTGCTCACGGGCGGGGGTGTGGCAATATCACAGGGCTGGAGGGGTGGTGGGTCAGTGCAGGTGTGAGACCAAGAACCTTTCTGCTTCAGAGGTAGTTGGTGGTGGAGTAAGGATGAGGTGAAGGGATGCAGTTGGGGATCGCTCCTCAATCTGCCTTCCCAGTGCCTTTCCCACAAGCCCCCTCTTGCATCCAGTAACACGGGCATAAACAAGCTGCTTGAGTTTCCCTGGAAATTCTTCATCCTCCACAACTTGCTAATCGCATGCAGTGACTTTGACTCCTTCCCTTCCTGGTCTGGTAAGCAGCATCATTCTGTATGATCTAACCCAGTGGGTCTCAAAGTGTGGCCCCAGGACGCGCAGCCTCAGCATCAGCTGGGAACTTCTTAGAGATGCAGACTCTCGGTTCACATCGCAGACCTGCTGAATCAGGGACTCGGGGTCGGGGGGCAGAGACCCCTGTTTCAGCAGGTCCTCCAGGGGATTCTGCTGCACATTCAGGTTTGAGAACCTCTGATCTAGGCAGTGATTCTCAGCTCTACCTGAAGAGTAGACTCACCAGAGGGAGAGGGCATTAAAAACTCACCGATATTCAGACCCTCTTCAGGAAAATTCTGAGCTAATTGCCCCGAGACAGGACCCGGGCATCAGTATTTTCTGAAAGTTTCTTAGATGCTTTTAATGTGTGCCCAGCTGGCACGGGTTACTTGTGTATAGTCCTTGCCTATTTTCCCATTAGGCCTTACCACCCCAAAACAGTCCCTCCCTGCTTTTACACTCCATAGCCTTGGCTGTTTTATCCATTTGTTTGGGGCGTGATGGGATTCCTGTCCTGTGCCTCCCTTCACTTGAGTCACCTGCTGGTTGACAACCTCTCCATCACATTTCCCATCTGTCTCACTCAACCCCAGAACTCCTCTGCACTGACCCCAGGGTCCTGAGCAGTGGGCTTTGCAGTCAGGGGCCCAGCACTTACGATTTGTAGCAGTGAGCGGCGGACACCACCCACTGGGCATTGATGAGGGAGCCACCACAGAAGTGGTAGCCAGAGTTCAGGGACACCTGGTAGGGGATGGAATTCTCCTCACAGGTGTAGCCCCCGACGATCTTGTCATCATCGTCAACGGGGAAAGCAACTTGAGTGGAAATAGGAAGAGAGAAGACCACTCAGCAGGACGTTGGAGGGTGGGGTCCAGAGTGTTGTGGCTGCATCATGCTAGTTAGGATCCTTCACAAGCCCAGTGATGATAGACAGCAGCAAGGGGGAGCTACCATCCCCAGTCAGGATCACAGGATGTATGTCTCCTGAGTCTCTCTGTGTGTCTGCAGGGCATGAAGCTAGGTGCCCTGACCTGCTCAGACCCAGACCTCTACTGGAGCTGCCAGGGCAGGGATACCAGAAATGCTCTCACAGTGCACTCAGTGTGATTCCAGTAGCAATGTGGTTCTTTAGCTCACTGAATGCTTCTCTCTCTTTTTCATCACTGATCTACTCCCTGTGGCTATTTGAGCCCAGATTGTCAGGATAGGTTGCCTAGCTAGCAAAATCTGGCTAAGTAGCCCTGGTTATATCCAGCTTCTCTCATAGCTCAAATCTGTGCAGCGAGGCCAAGGAGAGCAGGCCCATGAGGCAAGACAAAAGTAGGCACTGTTATTGGTCAATAGAACAGTGACTCTCGGCCTTGGCTACACACCTGGGAATCTTAAAATCGCCTGAGATGTTTAAAAATTCAGTGCAGAGGCCACACCCCAGACCAGTTAAGTCAGAATTCTAGGGCTAGGGCTCTGGGGTGAGTAGTTTTTCAACCTCCCAGGTGCATCCGAGGTTAAGAACAGCTATGAGCTTACCAAGAGCTGTCACAACCAAGTCTTTTTAAGACCACCGGTTCATTTCATGGACCATGTCCACCTGGTCTCCCTTTCCAGCCTCTCCAAACAAAGGCCCGATATGGATGAATGGTGGGGCTGGGAGTGGAGTCAGGCAGGTGAGAGGTGAGGCTTAAAGAGAACCCAAGAATGGAAGGAGGGGTGCTAGACAGGAAATGGACTATCAGAGCCCAGGCCAAATCAGAGCAGCAGCAAGAATGGTGGAGCATGTATCTCCACCAGCAGAGGGGGCCAGTGGGGCATGAAGCAATGCAGGCAACTCACCAGCAGCTCCCACAAAGGCAAGAACCAGAAGTGGATTCATGGTGGTGGAAGTATGACTGAGTGGGTGGTGGAGAGCCTTTATAGCTCCTACCGTGAGGGAGCGGGTGCAAGTGAGGGCAGAGGGTCGCTGCTCTGCCCAGGACAAACACACCTGCAGCTTTCCCCTTCCCAGGGTCTTGCATCAGCTTGGCTATATTTAGCAGCTCTGTGGATTTGTGACCTACAGGTGATAAGGAAACTTACCTTCTGAGGGCAGAGAGGAAGACCAGCTGATTCTTGGAAGGATTTTGGGGTGGGGAACACAGGGGAAGCCAAGCACCCACATATCACAGCTGGGCCTTCTGAAGCTGAGGAGATGAGGGTTGGGAGGAGGAATAATGACCTCAGCCCCTGGAAATCCTCTGACCTCATGGAGATTTACTTCACTTGCTTTAAGGGAGGGCTGATACGGATGGTAAACTTTGCTGCTCCTGGAGCCCCCTAAGAGGAAAGAAGTCTTGTCTAAGTCTTATATCTGTGAGCATGAAGACCCTTCTCTTGAGTCCAAACCACTGGGCAAGGTCAAGTCCAAAGCTGTGGGGAACCAGCATCCCAACATCAAGAGGTGATGAGAAGGGAGAGGCAGCATTCCTCGAGAGTCAGGACTTTCAGCTGGCTCGCCTTCCTACGAGGGCTTGTGGAGGGAGAACGTTTGGAAGGAGGAGGGGGCAAGAATTAATTAGGAGCTTACCTGATAACGTTTGGGGACAGAAGACCAATACCACATTCCTCCTCTTCCTCACTATCAGGACATTAGTCTTTCTCATCACTCACACTGTTATAGGTTCTCTTTAAGCAGCCTCGTGGTTGCCCTGGGCATCTGCACTAGCAATCATGACAATTGCCCCCACCTGCTAGGACCTGAAAGCCCGAGCTAGCATTATATGCTCCAGACCAGATATTAGAAAGGGTTGGACATTGGTAAATTTGGATTCTGATTAGAGAATCAGCCGTAGGTAGAGGGATTTGCACATTATGGTAAAGGTGTCGAGTATTGGGTGATCAATTACAAAATTGGAAGTGGGAGAATTCTGGAATTTTCTATTTTAGAAGCAGTGGGACTGTTGTGCTAGGTTCAGTACAGAGTTAATCTTTCCAGAAATGATCTCAAATTGGGACCTGCCACGGCCAACCAAGACACAGCTCTGTAATTTATTGAGGCCCAATCTGGCCAGAGGGGTACAGAGATAGAACTAGTGTCTATCTCGAGTCTAATTATGTGAGCCAGGTGGGAGGACCCTCTTATGAAGAGATTCTCCTTTTCAGGGTTGATGAGGGGCAGGAGTGAGCAGCTCCTATGTTTGAATTCTTTGAAAGGAAAAAATGAATAAACGTTCTGGAAATGGTCAATAAACTGAGAAAAACTCAGAAGTCTGGTGGTGAGACAGGAGGTAAGCTGGATAGATGGAGTAAATAGAAGCTAGAGTAAGTTGGGAGAAATTCAATGTGGACTCATGGGGTTGAGAGGGACCCAGAGGGTGTCTTCCGGTCCAATGCCTGATGTGGCTGGAAGCCAACTTCTCAACAGCAGGAGACCCACTGCTCAGAGGGCTCCCCTCTCCTCACTGTACACTGTCTGATCCATGATGGGTTCATATCTAGGTGGGAATATTGCTGTATTTGTACAGCGCCTGACAGCTTTGAAAGAGCTTTCACACACACAAACAACAATGGTATGCTGATTTTCATGTGTGTGGAGTTTCATGTTTAACTTTTCACAAATGTTTTAATTGTGAGGTATGCAGAACAAAATTATTTCCATTTCTAGAGGATGAGACTGAGATTTAGAAAGGTTCTGTCTTGCCCGAGAATACAGATCTAAGAATGGCAGAGCTGGCCTCAATGCCTTGAGCCTTTTAGGGACACATGGAAAGTGTAGTGAAATGTGGGAACTGCTGCAGATGGCATCTAAGAGGGTTATTGGGGACCAAGCCAGGACAAACTACATTCTGATGCCTCCTGATACTTGTCTCCGGGAAGAAATAGAAGACTGAATTAATCTCCCACCTGGCACCTGGTCTCAGAGCCTCACCTTGCCATTGCCTAGTAATTGAGGCTTTAATGTTATCTAAAGATAGACTGGTTCCTGTTTGAACAGTAGTAAGGCTCTAGGCCACATCTAAGGCATGAAT
This sequence comes from Equus quagga, assembly GCF_021613505.1. NCBI lineage: Eukaryota > Metazoa > Chordata > Mammalia > Perissodactyla > Equidae > Equus > Equus quagga. The sequence continues at coordinate 120,316,488 of NC_060274.1, read as the reverse complement.
GACTCATCTCTCTCTGCTCACAGGTAGCTGACCCAGCTTGTGGAGCCTCGATTATAGGGGCTTTTTCTGTAGTGTCACCAAAAATGCTATTTTGTTTTGTCCTCTTGTTGTGGGGTCTTCACAGGAGGTTCTGTTTTAGAGGCTGAAGAGACTCTTGCTGCAGATACCACATGACCTGGACAGTTATGGGGAGGTGATGCTGGGTAGAAGATAGGAAACTACTTTGGGAAAAGGGAGAAAATTGTTGGATTGGTGCTTGTGGCTCTGACTCTGTCTAAAAAGGAACATCCAAGAGCTTGGGGATTTTCTGTGTCTAAGCCTTCAGACTAGCCTTCTCCTGATGTGTTGTGCTCCTCCTTAGAATAAACTACCACACCCACAACATCGTATGAGGTCAGTTTTCTTCAAAGTAGCAGGAATCACCTCACAGGCAGAGAAGGTGGAGACCGTTCCCTCATACTCTAGGCTTAGATGTGTAGGATGGATTTAGGTCCACATTTGGCCAAATTCAATTTGGATGAGTCTATGCCACTCTTGATAATCTTTATGAACTACAGATTCCTTTGTCTATTTCTTTAAAACATTCTCCTAGTTCATATTTAGTGTTTAGCATATCCAACCACTGTCTTTTAATTGTGATGATAGTGAATAGTTTCTGTGTGTCTTTCCTAGACCATCTTTTGCTTTCTTATCACAACCACCTATTATCACAACTCTATTGCCCTTTTATGGATGACAAAATGAGCTTCCCGGAGGTGAAGTCACTTTCTCACGCTCCTACAGCCAGTTAAGTTGTAGAGATGGGATGTAAGCATGGCAGTCGGACTCCAGAGCCTCCACGCTCTACCATAGAAACTTCGGCTTCCCTTCCTCTTATCTGATCTCCAGTGCAGCCTCCTGAGGTAGGCAGGAGATTCTATTTTCTCCTTTTTACTAATGAAGAATCTACAGCTCAGTGGTTAAGTGACTTCTTCAATGTCACCTGGCTAAGGAATGCAGAAATGACACCAGAACCTTTCCCTGTTCAAGCTAAGCTCATTTCTCATCATGTTGCTAAGCCTGGAGTCTTTCAGACCTGCCAGTGATCTGAAAATAGATTTTTGTCAGATTCCTCCAAACTCCCAGCTCCTTTTCTCCTCCACTATTTTTTTCTAACTTTTTCCCCATGACACAATTTCTCTTTATCCAATAGTAAGTATTTTCTTGACTATCTCAGCGTTGGAATCACTGAAGCTGCATAGTTAAGGGGGACTCTGTGTGATTCAGAAAAACTGAAGAGGGAGACAGAGGCATGGAGGCATGGACTGACTGGTCAAGGCTGGTTGGCTAAATGGAGTAGCTTGCTGCTCCTCCTTACCCTCCTCCAGCTCCCCACCTTGAAGCCAAGGAAAACAGGCAGTTTTATGCTCAGAGGGAAGTCCATCTGCATGTTTTATCAATTCTGCAAGCTTCTGTAGAGGGATGAACGGGGACATCTTTAGCAATTGAGGCTGTAACGTTATCTGAGGGTAGATTGTTTCTTGTAGTGTAATGGTCTTTCTGTTCACATTTCCATCATTTCTTGTGCTATCACTGGCCTATTAGAGCTGTTTAAGCGACTCCAGAGTCTGCTGGAGAGTAAGCAGAAGAAAGCCAGGAAAGAGTCCGGGAGGAAAACCTATGTGGGCTGTTATTATTGTAGCAGCCATGACTTGTTCCATGTTACTCAGAGCTTGGTAAGTGACATTTGTTTCTTTTGGATTTATTTGTCTAAATTATATTAGCTCCAGAATGAGTCCCACAAGCCCAGTTTGGTGATAACACCTGACAAATAAAAATGGCAAGCAATAGGATATATTGGAGAATATGAGGAAGCCATTTGGTATAAACCTAATTCGGTCTGACCTTGTCTCTCCAAAAGGGCCTGACCGGGGCGTTGAGCATGCATTGTATATCTGCTTTAGAGATTCCCTATGGCAAGAGCAAAAGGCCCTTGAGATAAAGGTGCAACTTCCCTCCCCTTCCCAACGTTGGCATTTCCTTAAGGATTAAGCATCTTTCCTTAGGCTAGAAACTGATTGCTGCGCTCACCTGTGACCGCCCAGCTCCAGACAATCGACTTGCCTCCTGCTACGCCCACCAAGATAGCAGACCCACTACCTGCTTGTATCCATTGAGCGCTGTGCCGACAGGGCAATCTTGTGACTATTGTGGGAGGGACATTTCAATCATATGTAAAGCACCCTCTTTGGGGGTATATAACCACTCTGTACACCTCATTTCTTTGGTGCCCTTTCTTCCTTTGGGAAGAAAGGCCCGGGGCCATGGTCCTCAGATTTCATCTCAGAATACACTCACCCAAATTTTCATTTACAGATTGGTTATGGATTATTTTCGTTGACATCCCAGTCAGTCAAGTGTACTCCTTCCACGCATTTGGCTTATAAAAACTCTAGACTCTGTTGTCCATTTGGAATCATCCAATTGGTCAGTCTACTTCCTGTAGGCCAACCTGTCCAGGAGGATCTTCAAAGGCTCCCAAGGTTCAGAACTGAGTGCTCCGTCCACATGGGCACTGACAAATAAAAATGGCAAGCAATAGGATATATTGGAGCATATGAGGAAGCCATTTGGTGTAAACCTAATTCGGCCTGACTTTGTTTTTTCCAAAAGGGCCTGACTGTGGCTGTTGAGTACGCATTGCATATCTGCTTAGACATTTCGTATGGCCAGAACAAAGGCCCTTGAGATAAAGGTGCAACTTCCCCCGACATTAGCATTTCCTTAGGGATAAGCATTTTTCCTTAGGCTCGGAACTGATTGCTGCACTCACCTTTGACCACCCAGCTCACCTGTGACCACTCAGCTGGAGACAACAGACTACCACCCTGCTGTGTTCACTGAGACAGAAGACCTACCTGCTGTTTCCATCAATCCCTGTGCCAACAGAGCAGTCTCACAACTATTGTAAAAGGGACATTTCAATCCTATGTGAAACATCCTCTCTGGGGGTACATAACCACTCTGTGCACCCCACTTCTTTGGTGCCCTTTCTTCCTTAGGGAAGAAAGGCCCCGGGTTATAATCCTCAGATTTAAGCTCAGAATAAATTCACCCAAATTTTCATTTATAGATTGGTTATGGATTATTTTCATCGACAGCACCAACACAGTTCCAATTTGAGGACTGTCCACTTCAGGGCCACTGTGTTGGAGCAGATTCTGGAATTACCTCAATAGAACCCATAACATCTGTTCCCTTTCCAAGCATTGGGGAAGGCAGCAGAGCCAGCTGGCACTTGTTGTTGGGCCACTTTTCTATTCAATTATAAAGATTGAAGTGTCTGTTCCCTTTCTGTTAGTACAAGCTGGTTCATTTCCTTCTGGGCTTCCACTGTCTAAACTCAAATGCCTTTGTAGAGTTTTTCTCTAGGGAAGTCCACACTGCTTGGCAAATTTTCCTCTTTTTTTCTGAATCGTATTTATTTACTCAGTATTAGCTGGCTAGGGCTGCCATAACAAAATATCACAGACTGGGTGTCTTAAACAACAGAAGTCTATTTTCTCACAGTTCTAGAAGCTAGAAGTCCAAGATGAAGGTGTTGGCAGGGTTGGTTTCTCCTGAGGCCGCTCTCCTTGGCTTGCAGATGGAGTCTTCTCACTGTGTCCTCACAGGGCTTTTCCTCTCCGGGTACATCCTTGATGTTTCTCTTTTATGTCCTAATGTCTTCTGATAAGGACACCCACTGTATTCAATTAGGGCCCACCCTAATGGCCTTGTTTTAACTTAATTAGCTCTTTAAAGACCCTGTCTCCAAATACAGTCACATGCTAAAATACTGAGCTTTAGGACTACAGCAATTAAATTTTGGAGGAAGGCAATTCAGTCCATAACATTCCATAAACATTTACTGAATTCCTATGGTGTTCCTGCAGTTTTTCTAAGCTGTAAGGAAACAGCAATGAAGAAAATAGGAAAGGTCCTTGCTTTCATGGCGTTTATGTTTACTTGTGTGTGTGTCTCCACGCACATGTGAGAAGGTATAATGATAGCAGGCAGACAATAAATAAGAATATATATTAATGTATGTATAGAACATATATTTCAGACAATGGTGATTAGATGTTATTAAAATAAGATAAAGTGATAATGGATGTGAGTGACTGGTGGCTGGGTCGACAAGTGCTATATTAGGTGAGGTTGTCAGAAAGATCTCTTTGGGGAAACGATATGTGAGTGGAGACCTGAATAAGAAGGAGCCTGCCATGTGAAGGTGGGGTTAGGAGGGCTTTCATTATTCGCTGCTGAGTCTATAACAGTCAATCGACACACACAACCATTGCTTTTTAAATTAAATAACCACGTCATCTAGCATATGGACATTTACCTTGCCATTGGATTCGATTATACAAACTGATATATACAGGATGGTCATCAGTACATTGAACTATTCTTCTAAAAGTTAGTGTAATGTATATTTTTGACATGAAATGGTATTTATGAAATATTGCTGGGTTAAGAGAATAAATTATAAAACAGCATGTATCATTTGATTTAGCTTTATTTAAATGAGTGATTTTAGTTTTCCTCATTTTAATTATCTATGCATTATATAATAACATTCATTTATTTTGAAATTAAAATAGCTAAAATAAGGAGAAACAATTGTAATAATAAATAAGATTTTCCCAGAGAGGGCTATTCCTAATCTTGAGGAAGGAATTGCTAATGGTAAAATTTCATGGATTACAGTGAGAAATAACTTTAGGTCATTGTGTGTCTTGTCTCTGCCAGGCACAGTGTTATGTGCTTTGTAGAAATGATCTGTTCTCATCCTTATAACAAACCCTCATTCTCATTTTTTTTCTCATTATTGTCCTTATTTTACATATGAAGATATACATAAAGAACTTGTGTAATTTGTTCAAGGTTACACCCAGTGATAAAGCAGTTTTAACCTCAGATCTGCCTGATGACAGAGTTCAAGTTCCTAACTGTGGTGCCTTACTGTTTCTGAGGAGAAAATTGTGCTGTAATATAGGAAGGTACTCGCAATCCAAGACTTATCTGTAAGTGAATTTGCCAACTTCTTAGGGAAATGGGAACATGAGGCAGTAAGGAAGCTAGCACTGGACCCATTAGATCAAATGGGCCTCATCTGATGCATATGGATCCCTGTGGCTAAGAATCAGGATGTGTGGAAACTGGGCAAAACCTGCTGGACCCTGCATGGGACTAGGAGCCAGATGGGAAGTGCTCCTTTAGAAAGCCGGAACACAGAAGAGCTACCCACGTAGCGAAAGGGCCAACGAAAAACCCCATGGGCAGTTAACAAGGAATATTATATTTTTGGATCTTGGCTTTGGGCAGAAGAATAAAAAAAAGTTTCCTCTGAATATTCATGACCACTGAGTAGTCAGCCCCCTCGGGTTTGGGACAGACACTATATGGTCAAGAAGATACACTCTGAGAATTATAAGATAAAGTGATATCAAGTCTGTTGTACCCCAATTGCTGACAGAGGTGAACATAAATATTTTCTGGAAAACCCACCTTTAGTCCGGGATTCAAGGAATTCCCAAAGGTGAATTCATAAAATCAAATTATACAATGCACAAGGAAGTAAGCCACCCTGAGTGAGAGTCAGCAACAATTACAAAGAAGCAAACCAGATGCAAAATGTCCTCAGATGTTGGCATTGGCAGATAAAAATTTCAAATAGATGTTTAATATCCTAAAGAAATAAAATCATTTAAAAATACACGAGGAACGAGATGCTTTCAAAAATGACCACTCGTATTTGTAAAAGACGCAAGTAGATTTCCTAGAAATGAAAATTCATATAAATAAAAATGTCAGTTGAAAGGTTAAACAGCTTATTGTAGCTGAGGTATGAGTTAGTAAACTGGACAGTAGGTCTAAAGAAATTACCCATAATGCAGCACAGAGAAGCAAAAAGGGAAAGTGTGAATGAATGGTTAAAGAGGCGAGAGGGTTGTGTGAAAGAAAGTTGAATGCAGGCTAGATATATACTTCAGGCCGCCTCTCCTATGAGATGTGAGCAAGCAGATTTAGGGGGCTAAAAAGGAATGAAGTTCTGGCCCTTGAGAAGATTTCCCTTCACCACTACCCTTCAGAACCACACTTGTGTTAGACTGTAATGATCATTCCAGAATAAAGTGCAAACTTATCCAGAATATAGGCCCCTGCTTTTTCAACTGGAAATAGGGAATTCCCATGGAAGCTTGCATGTGGATTGAGGGTAAGGGGAGTGGAACAGGTGTGTGTAACAAGAGACCGAGACTTGCTCTTGGAATTGGATTGTGCCTTCTTCCAGGGATGTTTGAGTCTGCTCTTGATAATCCATTTTCCACTTAATGACAGAAAACTCTGTGCATGTCCAGCTTTACAGTTTTGTGGATTAGATACCACCCAGTTCTGAATGCCATGATGAGGCATTCACTAAAGAGCTAGAAGCGGCTTTTCAAAGGAAGAATGGTTGTTGGCAGGTAGAAGACAGTATGGCCTTCCATCAAGACTCTTTGCATACGCCTTGTGACTCTCTTATTGGGGTATGCCAGGGGCTCCACAGAGCCTCTCTATCTGCCACAGGCACTTCAAGAACCACTGAGTCGGCTTCGTCTGTGGCCCAGGTGGCAGGGCAGCTCTCATCACAGCCTTGTTCTGCTACAGAACTCTCTGTCACACTGGCCCAGCCTTACAGATTACACATGAGTGGACCAGAATAGTACCCCCCAACTGTAGTATATGTTAACTCTAAAGTCCAGAGAGGCCCGCTATGGATTGCTCTTTTTTCTCCATGGCAGATGATATAAGATGAGCAGCTTATCTCTCATTTTAGAGGGAATATTCCAACACTTTTGGACCACTCAATAGCTCACCAGTGTGGCAGGCCCCTGAACTTTTGCAGATTTTACATTGGTCTGGCATGCATATGTCAAACTGAGGCATCTAGAGTGTTTTATAATTTCTATTCACCATGAACAATCAGCATAATGCCATCAATGAAATGGACTAGTATGACTTCAAGATGAATAAGGGCCTTCTGAACAGAACAGGCTAAGCATAGCCTTGAGATAAAATAGTTAAAGAGTATTTCTGACCCTGCCACTTGAAGGCAAACTGTAGTATGTGATTATCTTTACTGAGTAATACCAAACACTCATCTGGAAGAAACTTCATCCTCAGCCTCCTAGTAGCTACTCTATCTGTCTGTGGATGGAGCCCTCCAGTTAGCCTTGCAAATTCTCTCCCCATCTCCAGCCTACCCATTTGTATCCATACTCACCCACACAAGCAGCTGTCTGTGCCTGAGAGCTGTGGTTTCCTCTCTCCTGCCTGCCTTGATGGGGTCTTCAGGCTCATCTGGGTGGGAGCTGGGTAGGAGGGAGCTTCAGTTTTTGCTCAGATCTTTGATCTGTGCCCAGCACTGTGTCTCCAGCGCTGCAGAAGTAAAAGCTGCTGTCTTCCGGGCTTGTGTTGTTCACAGTCAGAGTTGAGAACCTTAGGGTTGGACGGCTGATGGGGAATTTGTCCTTAGTAAATCCACTTTCATAAGTGGCCTCAGAGCCCTGATTCGCCGTGGCAATCAGTGTCAAGCTCTGTCCCGGGAGCTGACTGTACCAGAACATTAAGTTGACTTCGGTATCGACCTCACACTGAATCTTCATGGTGGTCCCACGTTGACAGATGGCCCTGCTTGGCTTTTGAGAGAGGAGAGCACCGAACACAGAGCCTAGTTCCAGAGACACAGAGAAACCCATGAAGGCTGACAAGCTTGTCTCTAGGCAATAAAGTTTCTTTACTATTTACTTCTTTACTACTTACTTCTTTACTATTTACTATTGGCTCCTGAAGAACCTTGTAGCATTACCTCTAGTTTGTTCTGCCAACCCTCATGCTGTCAGAATCCTCTTATCCAACATCTTCCCCTCATCCTCCGACTGGTGACCCCAGACCCTCTACTCATTTACTCAGCCTTAGCATTAACCCCAAGCTCCCCACTGGATAAGGCTCATACCTAGTTCCAGGAGAAGTAGCAGAAAAGTCAGCATCTTTAGGTGATACCCTCTCACTTTCCCTGAGAAAAGTCACTAAGAAGTCAAATTCAAGTTCATCTTTCCTCCCCACTGTGTAGTTCCTTCCCTACCAGGTCTGTTCCCCTCCTGCAGTAGGAAGTTGAGTTTCTGCAGAATATGGAGAAAATTAGTCTGCCCTCTAGTGGAGCTGTGTGGCTCTTCATTCACAAGGCATCAACGCAACTGCCTTCTATCTGCCATGTGTCCACCAACTTCCCATCCCTCATTACTGAGCACCACATATGAGCAACCCTTTCGGTATAAAGCAAGAATGGGATGCATTACTGAGCTCAAATAACTAAAGGTAACGTTTCAGAATAGACAGAACCTTATGACTCAGCATTTCAACTGTCTGCTGAGTTTCCACTGTGATTGTCCCAAACCGAACTCATTATTCTTCCCCAACACATACTCCAGTAAACTACTTCCTGCTTCCAAATTCCTCCCTCCCAATAAAGAGTATCCCAATTCATTTGGTTCTCCAGACTCAGACATCATCTTTATTGCCTCTTTTCTCCTCACCTGCCTCACTTATCAATTCACAATTTAAGTACACTTTATCTTTATTGTCTCTCATATCTCTTCCCACATTTTGGTCATCACAGTCATAATTATTTGCTTCCTCTTTACTTAATCCCTGGACATTTGTAACAAGGTTTCTTCTATTCTAATTCAGCTCAATATGGACTATAAAACAGATCATCACTCTGTAAAATTTGACCACAGTGCTATAACTCTTTTTCTATCATCCGACTGTTTTCCTCCATCATGTAACTATCTGAAATAGTTTATTCTGGCGTAAAAGCTGAGCTAAAATTTTTTGAGCACTTACCCTGTGCTTTATATGTATTATTTCAGTCTATCTATAAATTAAGATACTATTATCCCATTTTTACAGATTAGGAAATTTTACGGATAAGACATAAAGATCTCTTTTGTTTTTCTGCTTTATCTCCCTCTCCACCCCCAGTACATAGTTGTATATCTTAGTTGCAGGTCCTTCTAGTTGCGACATGTGGGACGCTGCCTCAACGTGGCCTGACGAGTGGTGCCATGTCCTCGCCCAGGATCTACACCGGCGAAACCCTGGGCCGCCACAGTGGAGTACGCCAACTTAACGATTCAGCCACGGGGCTGGCCCCAGACATAAAGATCTTAAATAACCAATCCAACTTCACATAATGTAAGAGTAAGTGACAGAGGCAGGACTCAAAGCCATGTCTATGTAACCCCAAAGCCCAAAAGTCAACATGAGGACCATTGATTGCCTTACTTTGCCATTGCTCAGGTCTTAGTGGAGGAGGATCTGGTGGATGACTGAGAATGACATAGAGGCCTGACACTCTAAAGGAAACAGAGACTCTAGAAAGAAATTCTTGCAAAACAAAACTATATTTCCTTGATTCTGAGATTCCATCTACTATAAGATGCATTATTAAAAACATAATTGTTAATTATGGTGGTTAATACTACTACATTAGAAATGAGCATTGATTATAGGATTTACTGATATTTCAGGAAATTAAACTGTGAAAAACAAATTACCTTGGAGCTGGCCCTGTGGCCGAGTGGTTAAGTTCGCATGCTCCGCTGCAGGCGGCCCACTGTTTTGTTGGTTTGAATCCTGGGCGTGGACATGGCACTGCTCATCAAACCACGCTGAGGCAGCGTCCCACATGTCACAACTAGAAGGACCCACAATGAAGAATATACAACTATGTATCGGGGGGCTTTGGGGAGAAAAAGGAAAAAATAAAATCTTTAAAAAAAAAAACAAACTAATTATAAGAGAGGAAATTTATACCTTTTGTATACTGGTAAAATATATGGAATAATCCCATCTTTCTCGACATGCAGTGATACGTTAAAATTTTGTAGTCAAATATATCAACCTTTTTTCCAAAATAACCCCAAATCTTTTTCTATTTCATTAAGCTTAAATCCTTCTGAAATCACCAAATGACCCCTATTCTTCACAAAATTCCACATCTTTTCCCCTTTATTGGTATTCTCTTTGTTCAAAACAATAGCAAGGATATTCTTCTTCCTTTTCATGCTCTTCAAACTGCAATGGTCTCTCTAGATTTTTCTTTCAAGGTGTGTCATGGGTACCAGATTATCATATAATTTTAATGTATTTATTATATAAATAATACTTGTGCATGATTAAAATTTCAAAAAATACAAAACAGAGAGCAAAACGTAAGTTACCCCCTCCAGAAGTAACTAGTCAATAGGTTTCTTGTGTATGTTCTTAGAAATATTCCCTGCTTGTTTAAGTTCACGGGTATCTGGCTTGTCCTTTTTTCACACAGATGGTAGCACACACCTCAAATCTTCCTGCACCTTCCTTCTTATTTTATTAACCATGTATTCTTATTCAATATATTCAAAAGTTTATTTTACATCAGTACATACAGATCTTCCTCATTTTTACTTCCCATGTAGAAGTTGAAAGTATTATAATGAATGTGCATGTGCCTGACACCTAGATTTAGCACGTAGGTAAAGCTGTTTATTGCTTTATCATATGACCATCTATCCATCTTTCTATTTATCCATCAATCTATCTAAGTTTTAAAATATATTTAAAAGTTAGTTGAAGGCATACTTCATCCCTAAAGACTTCAGCGTACATACAATTAACTAAAGTTCAATATTTGTTTATAGTTCATTTTTTTTCAGGTAAAATCTGAATCAGGTAAAATGAACAACTCTTGAGGACCATTAAGTGAGTTTTGACAAATGCACACACCTGTGTAATCCATCAAGATACAGACTATTTCCGTTATCCCCAAAAGTTCCCTCATGCCCTTTCTTAGTTGATCCCCACCTCTAAAGTCTTGGAAGCTACCAGTGTTCTGATTTTTTAATTATAAATTAGATATTATTTCCTAGAATTTCATGTAGATGGAATAAACACAGTATATACTCATATATAAAGCTTCTTTCACTCAGAATAATGTTTTTGAGATTTACCATATTGCAGGTATCAGTACTTCATTCTTTTTTGTTGTGGTGGACTATGTCATGATATGCATATATGACTGTTTGTTTAGCTGTTCTCCTATGAATGGACACTCAAGACATCTCCAGGTTTTGGCAATTGTGAATAAACTTCCTATAAACGTTCTAGTTCAAGTCTTCTTTGTAGATTTGTGCTTTCATTTTTCTTTAGTAAATAATTAGGAGAAGACTTGCTGGATCATAGGAGTAGATGTATCTTTACTTTTATAAGTAACTACCAGATCTTTTTCCAAATTGGTTGTACCATTTTCCACTTTCACCAACAATATATGAGAGTTTGGTGGGTAAAAATCCTCCCCAACATCTGGTGTTGCAGGCTATTTAATTTGAGTGGGTATGTGGATGCTTAGTGGTATCTTATTGATTTTAATGGGCATTTCCTTGATGTCTAAAGACATTGCACAGCTTTCTGTGGGCTTATTGGTCATTCATATATATATTCATTTTTGAAATGTCTGCACAAATCTTTTGCCCATTTTGAAAAAACTAGATTAAAAAATTAATTGGTTGTTGAACTTCTTTATAGATTCTTGATACCAGTACTTTTTCAAATATATTTTGTAGGTATTTTCTCCCATTCTATGGCTTGTCTATTCATTTTTCTATGGCATCTTTTGTCAAGCAGAGGTTTTTAATTTTGATAAATCCTATTCTATTATTTTCCTTTTATAGTTGTTATTTTCTCTGTCATGCCTGAAAAACAAACCTTTCCATTGTGTAGAAGTGTTATTTACTTAGCTTTTACATTTGGGTCTCTGATGCTTCTCAGATTAATTTTTGCATGTGGTATGATTTAGAGGTCAGAGGTCTGCTTTTCTTTCTTTTTCCTCCAATAGATATCAAGTTGTTCCAGCAGCATTTGTTGAAAAGTCTTTCTTTTTCCCGATGTATTACTCTGATGCTCTTATAAAACATAAATGATGATATAAGCGTAGGTCCACTTATTGGATTCTCATCCCATTCCAATTTTTTTGTTCATTCTTATGCCAGTACCACACTGTCTCAGTTACTATAGCTTTATCGTGAGTCTTGAAGTCAGGTAGTCCAAGTATTCCAACTGTGTTCTCTTTAATTATTGTTGGATATTTTAGAGTGTCAGGAGCTCAACTTAGCTGGGAGAGAACTGAGCTGCCAGGTAAGAGAGTAGCTGACTAAAGCCACAGCCAGAAATGAAAGAATTAAGCCTAATCCCTTACTGTGTTGGTATAAATGAGACTAAAAGCAGAGATGGTGCCAAAGCCCCCTGTTCCCTTTCCCACATGGATCTGTGCACTGGGCAAGGGGCAGGTGGATCAACGGAGACATGAGGTCAGCTCGTGTTCAGGGAGCCCCAGACAAAAGGCTCTGGCAGCTATGGGAACTCTGGGATCAAGGCAGGGAGGTCTAGGGGCAGTGCCAGGAGTAGAGAAATACGGGGTACAGTATCAGAGCATAGAAAAGTGTCTTCAAGGTTTCCCCCTCCTTGCCTCACAAAGAGATCTCAGCAGAGGTGTCTGAAGAAGACGTCTGCCCAAGGTCTCAAGTAAAGAGACCAAGGAATGAAGTCTAAGGACCAGCAATGCAGACATGTGAAAGAGCATGACCAGCTGTTGCGGGAGAGAGGTCGAGTCGTTGTCCTTGACTGTAACTCCCTTCAGAGACTGCAGTGCCCGGCTGTGTGTCGAGTCTGATGTGGGAAGGGAAGCTTCTCCGCTGAGGCTGCCAGGTAGGTGTATGTGGAGTTTCGCAGCTAAAACTAAGTGAGAGGTGTTGGAAGGAGCAGGTGCACATCTTAGGAGAGGAACGTGGTGTAGTGCTCTTCCTACCAGGGGCTCAATGGAGGTGATGTCAGCTGTGCTGCGGATGGTCCCAGAGAGCCCTGGAACTGACTCACAGCGCTTAGTCCTGTTCTGTTCTCTTGTGGTGATTTTCTCAGCCGGGCAATGCTTGCTTGGGAAATAAATACCTTTAGAGAATTTGTAGGACTCAAGACACCCTAAGGTCCACTGAAGGCAAATGTTTGAGATGAGGTGTTCTGTTATCTGACGTTATTCTGTGAAGCCGTGTTTTCTCTGTTCTGGATGTTGACCTCAGAAAGGAGAGCAGTGATTTCTGCCTTTTCTCAGAGAAAGAATTCACCCCTTCATTCCAGTGGGACCTCTCACAAAAACATGGCAGGTTATTTCCTTCATTAGTTCCTTTGCCTTAAATGTTTTTATCCAAAGTCAGCTCAAGTGTTGTCTCTTATATGAACTTAATCCTGAATATTTTAATGCACATTGATTTCTGTTTTTCTCTGAATTCCTCTTCATACAAATTTAGCATTGAATCAAAATATGTTTTCATATGTCTGCTTTGTCTCTTTAATAGCTTTGCATGTTCCCTGCAATTTGGGATTTCTCGTATCCTTTACCTTTCTTTTGTAGTCT